>NC_080713.1:22788698-23011198 GCF_019097595.1 Hemibagrus wyckioides
TATATTGGTTTAAATATAAAGAAAAGTATGTAAAAAATGAAAAGAAAAAAAAAAAAGACCAGAATGTAGCTGTGAATATACTGTAAAATATTCGGGAAGAAAGATAAACATGTACAACCTGCATGCGAATGCTCTTCTCACCCCATTTGCTCATCTAGCATTTGCAGTAGCTAGTTAGTAATGTTGTGAGTGCCACATACAGCTATAGACTCCTGACAGTCCACTCTCAGGTGGATGTACTACTTCCTTTAGATATGTGACAAAGACAGTGTTAGCTAAGGGCTGTACCGCTGCCTATGGTACTCTCTCTCCCACTGTAGCTCACACGAATGATGTATACACTACACGGACCTGGATTCTCACAGGTCAGACTGTGCATATTTCTCTATTTTGCAATGTACATTGAGAAATGTAACTCAAAACAGTATACGGTCAATGAATCTTGGACGGAAATGGACACTTCTACTTCTACAACGGTTGGGCAAAACTGGATGGAAAAGACGGAGAGTGATGAAAAAAATGCTGCTGTAAATTATTTGTTTTTGGCATGTATTCCAATGGTCTAATAAATGTCTCTTGTAAGAACTTGCTCTGAAGAAGTGTGATGCTATGTTGTTGTTTATGATTAAGCCCATTTCCTCTTATATTCATTCAGCAGGTGACTAAATGTATGCACTGCTAGGATGCACTACGTGATAGTAAAGGCTATCAGATTAAGAGTGTGGTGAATCTGGACTAAAAGATCTTTAAAGGGACCATTAGGTCACATTAGGGACCTTTTCATGTATTTAGACCGGAATTCCTCAAGTTCTTAATACTTTTTACCAGAGCCAAAAACTGGAATTTCTGCCTGTTGTGGGGGATTTGAACTGAGCATTGAATTTCTTTCTTATACTCCACAGTGGTGGTTTATGACTAGTATAATATTAAACACTCAATGCTTTAAGGATTTGAAGTATTTCTGTTTTTACCTAGCCTACTAGGAGCAATATATTTCAAAAAATAACAAACAAAAATGGTTATTTTTCCACTTTCCATTTTCAGAGTAAATGTTATCAATCCCATTTCTGCTCTCTGAGATGCCCTAAGTGTTTGGTTATAAGCATCCAAAATTTGGTATTATTTTCAAGAACTAAAATTCTGTGCAAGATTACTCCAGTGGATATAAAAAATGTGTCCTGCTGAAAGCCAACAGTGTCCTGACTCAATTGATATCAGACTTGTTGCTATAAAATAATTCGTATGTTTATACTGATTGAAAAAGTCTGATAAATCAGTTTTCATTCCAAACGTGGACTGGAATGCCAGTGATCTAATACAAGGGGTTTTAAGTCTGAATGTGTCCCACAGTGGTCATTGACCAGAAGATCGGGGGTTCAAGCCCCAGCACCGCCAAGTTGCCGCTGTTGGGCCCTTGAGCAAGGCCCTTAACCCTCTCTGCTCCAGGGGTGTTGTATCATGGCTGGCCCTGTGCTCTGACCCCAACCTCCAAGGATGGGATATGTGAAGAAAAGAATTTCACTGTGCTGTAATGTATATGTGACAAATAAAGGCTATTTCTATTTCAGTGAACATTATTATCATTTGCAGAAAAGGATCAAAGTTGTTCAGTTTCTTAAAAAATACCTGTCATGTTTTAATCAATACTTTACATTCATTTAATCATTCTGTGTAAACTCAAACTGGGGACCCTGGACGACCATTTGAGGTGCCAAGACTACCCTCTGCACCACCATACCATTTTACATAATAGACCCCTAATAAAAAGTAAGAGTAAGAAGTAGCAGTTAGTGCACGTGAGTGTGATACCATTAGGTGATCAACTGTTCTCAGAAAAAAAAACAGGGTCTTGAGATGCTTCTAATGTTTCAAGATGTTCTGCAAGACAAATAGGAGATAGGGTCCTCTTTCCACCATGGATGATCTATAGAGGAGAATCTTTTGAGGTAACAAACTTTCAAAAATAGCAGAATAGCGTCCTATAAATGAGTGTATGGAGGTGGATGTTATTTCAACAAGAACCCTAAAGGAAAGCAATAATAGTGCGAGGTTAAGAGAGGTATAACGTGTGAGCTTTTGGGCTGGTTGAGAACCAGACCAGCTGCTGCATTTTGAACCATCTGTTTATGATCGAAGGTCAGCCAGGAAGTCACAGTAGTCCATTCACGAGATGCTGAAACCCTGGATAAGGAGTTGAGCTCCACAGTGTGACAGGTATGTGTTAGTGTAAAATGCACGATTGCTTTAGCTTCAAATGAAAAATCTACCTTGACCAACTTGCAAATTAATATTTATCATTAAATGCAATCTTCATTGGCATCTAAGATTTATTTTGTAATTCAATTCTGAGTTAAATTTATTAGCTGAAACTGCTTTCAGTAACATTGCATCTCTTTGGCTTTGCTATATTAACCACAATCCTGTTCTACCTGCTAATATTGGAAATTTCTTTATCTGAAGGGAGTGATGCAGCAGCGCTTTAGTCCTTTATTCTGTCCAGCTCTCTCATATCACTCTTCTGTGTCAACTTTCATACTAACACCAACAGTAACACCACTGAACTTATCATCCTGTACACCACTAATTAACCAATCCAAGTTTTTTTTTTCCATAACTCAGCATAACTACATTGTATATCTGAATTATCTTCTGTTACTTTCAGTCGGTTTGCTGTGTCAGTTCTTTCTAAATTATATGACTGAATGTTTATGGAAAATGAGGAATAAGAAAAGAAGCTCTTGCTTGCTTTTTCCTCTTAAGTGAATTGAACCGCAGTAGCAAACTCACCCTGTGTAACAGATCGAAACAAAACTTGTGTTTCAGGTAGAAGTTTTCCATGAAGTCTGATTATACACAGAATCACACGGTACAGAAGTACAGTATTTGTGAGGAAGAGTGAAATCATTTGCATGTTAGCAAATACTTCATATGGATCAGTCATTTGAGTGCTATTTTAGAATTAGCTAGAATTGTTGTTCCATTACTATTACTAAAGATGTGTATCATGCATCCATCTAAGTCTATACACATGAGAATAGACAAATATGCATTTTATTTTTCCCTTTTAGGGTACAATGAGACGAGTCTGCCATCTAGTGGTGAAGTATGTTATCACAAGTCCTCTAAAATATTACGAGTGTTTGTTGGCCCTCTGTGGTTGGTTCCAAGTATTACAGCATTAAAAAAATGACCCCCATTTTGACTTTTTCCTGAAGTAGTGTACCGTGAATAACCATGATTTTATACATCAGTTGCATTCACATAAGCTGCGTATTATGCTTGTCTCCAATAAGAAGAATTAGATATGAACACAAACACACATATTTATGGAGAACATCTGTGAACCCAAAGTATTTAGAGAAGTAACCTGTTAAGTGACCTCTGACTTGGAGAAGCTTCATTGGTGCTCCATAAATATGTCAATACACCTTTCGTTGAAATGGCGCATTAATAGAGAAACAATCCTACAGCTTATTTACAGTCTGTTCAAAAAGAAAAATAAATGTAAAATAAATGTTGTCATACACCTGAGATGCTACTGTAGAAGGATTTAAGCATGAGGTCATGTCATCTGTTTCGAATTTATACTTAGAGACATAAAACTGAGTATTATTATTCAGTCTCCAATCAGAAATTCACAATAATATGTTTTTGATTTGTGACAAAAAAAAAACAATACTCCTTATACACTCTATCTTTCATGTACATGTCTCTACTAACTGGTCATGTTGCCCTACATACTGGCTCATTGTCTTAGGCATGTTGACATAGGTTTATTAGAACGTGAAAGGCCATGTGTGTAAGAGAGGACCTCGCTCATCATGGTTCATGGAAAACCTCACACTGTAATGGAAATGTCACTCAGTGGCATTCCTCTACTGCATACACAAAGCTACAGGCCCCTGATGCAGAGACTCCAGAATGAAAAGCCTGGAACACACCAATCAGAGATAAAAAATAAAAGCAATAAAGCCAATCTTTTATTTCAGCCTTCATTCATGCTTGACATTTATGCACATAGTGGATGAAAAATGATAATAATAATAATAATGAGACCTGTCCAGGGTGTACCCCTGCCTTTCGCCCTATGTGCGCTGGGATAGGCTCCAGAAGACCCCCGTGACCCTAGGAATCCTAGGAATAAGCGGGTATAGACAATGAATGAATGAATGAATGAATGAATAATAATAATAATAATAATAATAATAATATAACCTGTTTCTGTATGTCAGAATAAATAATAATAATAATATAAAGATGTTTCAGGTCATCCCATAATTGCATGTGCTGCCCCTTGTGGACTAAAATAAAATAATCCACAAGCATTTTCAAAACTAGGTTTAATTTTGTTAACCTGTGTCTTCAGTTCTGTCATTCTTCATTAGTGCATATGTCAGCGTTTCTGTATCGATGGTCAGATATTGAACATGGAATAATAGCTAATAAGTAAGTCTTTGAGAAGTGAATAGAGCAGTTATTTGCCATTATTACCATTGAATTAGTATTTCATTTACCGTTCCCATGTTCATGTGTGGGCTAAATAATGATTGCTTGTATTATGCAATATATACAAGCCATATAAGATTAAATACTGAATAAATGAAGGCTCTTAATGGCATTCAGTGGCAAATTCCAAAATACTTACTAGATACTGTGTGGCAGATGAAAATACCTGAGAAAAAAATAAGTACTAATAAATAATGGAGTGTAAACAGAATATTCAGATATATTTCATCATATGTGTTCAACATATTGGTGCCACTTTGTGAAAAGAAGCTAAACAGCACAAAGTGCACTATAAAGGTAAAATTACAGTAATGTACTAAGAATGAATAAATAAACATGAAAATAAGCAAAACAGCAAATGTATATATAAGAAAGTAATCAACATTTATCAGTCCCAAACTGTTTTATTACTTTTGTACAACAGGTTTTTGTATATGCTAAACATTTTATTAATAGAAAACAACAGGGGAGTGCTTTTATCCATTAATAATTACATTTAACAGTTACTACTGTACATTGTTTTCTCCTTTAAAAGTTCATAAGAACAAAAAATAGCCTTCAGTCATTTTACAGAGAAACCTCAAAGCACAAAATCCTGAAGATTCTTCCTGTGTTACAGAGCGCTGTATTTTGTATAAATTGAGAGGAATATACATGTACGTGCAATGAGTAGAGTCTATCTCTGCATTCATTTCACATATACATTCCTCTTAAAGCAAATAATTAATATAGACTCTTCTACTTCCACAGGACTTGGCATATACATGTCTTTATAATGCAATGCTTTTTGTCTCTTGCATTTTGCACTAAATTTGTTTATTATTATTTAAATATTCTTTCATTTTAATGTCCTTAACTTATGTCTTAGGCTGCACAGAGTACGAATTTCATTCTGTGGCGTAACACACTGTTTGCTGTACACATGACAATAAACTCTTAAATCATGAATAATAATGTTGCCAATTATCTGTTGTATCGGGTGCACACTTATTAGCAATGATTAATACGACACATGCATTACTGCAGTGTTCCCAGAGATATGTTGTGCTTTGTAGTAATGTAGACATGAAGCGAGGTCACACATATATTATCCGGTAATGCTTATCTGTTACTTAACACTGTTTTGAAGATCCCATATGTCTATTTAAGAATGTGTTCTTGTGAGAGTCCAGATATTCAGAAGTGTGAACTATACTACACAGGCATGTGCTGAACATCTGCGGACACACTCACATACACACACACCGAGTGATTTACGCTCTGAGTGCTGCATCCAGGTTCAGAGATCAGGCCCTCTTGGCCAATGATCTGGGTGTGGAGAAGCTCAATGAGGCAGAGAGGTGACTGTTGATCACCGGTTCATTGATGCACAGTGAGACAGACAGAGGGAGAGACTCATCTCATTGGTGGTGAGTGATTGTTTTTGTGACACGGATGAAGAGTTGACTTGTACACCTGCGTGAACCCTGACATGTTTTTCACAATCTTTACATTCTCACCTGAATACCATTTCAAATTATAGATGTAGAATTTATAGATAAATGAATAAACATTAATCTATTAACATCAGATTACCTTTAATTATACAATCTATATTTTCTGTTATAAAAGTATTCTTCCCCAGTCTCTCCAAGGTGAAGGATTGCTTCAGGCTTCTGACATTTGGCAGACGGCCTTGTCCAGAGCAACTTACAATTTATCTCATTTTTATACAACTGAGCAATTGAGGGCCTTGCACAGACACCCAGCAGAGGTAGCTTGGTGGATCTGGGATTTGAACTCACAACCTTCTAATCAGTAGTCCAATACCTGAACCACTAAGCTACCACACCCCACTAAAGTGACAACTGGTTCTCTGTTGTGAAATTGTAATTATTTACAGTTTGGCATTAATGTTGTTTTAGAAAAAGGAGATTAGGTAAGTGGACTTCCAAATACAAAAACACCTCATAGTATACTCCCGTCCCCCAATGCTGATTGACAGGTTTCTGTGCAAGGCATTAGAAATGTAAATGCAAGGTTTATTCTATTTAGCAGGCTCCACATCCAATACAGAGGAAGTGAAATAGAAAACAGTGTGACTGCTACTGGTATTACAATATGAAATAGCCATAACTTGTAAGGCATGGGAAATGCAATTGAAATTGGATTTCGCTTTTCCATTTGAAATTTGCCAGACACTGTATGTTTGTATAAATGAAAATGCAAAAGCAATATATCATTGCATTTGCATTTGAATTATGTCAGCGTCCACGAATACAATTTGCAATCCTTTTAAAACCGACTGGACGATACTGCCATAGGAAATAAGAATAAAATAGTTTAAATGTAAAATAAAAAAGTTTTTCTCAGCCTACCAAATAATTAAGTGAAAGTTGACAAGGCAGAACTCAGACTATTCTGACTATTTATTGGCTGCTTCCGCGATGTCATGTCATGTGCATTTATTTATTTATTTATCTTTATTTTTTGTTGCTGAAGGTGTTTCTGGATGCAGATTGCGCATTGACAGTGATTAGCTTCGAAAAGTCATATTGCAGTGTAATAATAGTCTGGAAATTCTGCACTGCTGTGACATTTTTTGAGCGTAAATAGCATTGATGTGTGTGTGTGTGTGTGTTATATTTGTGTGGGTTGGCAGACTGAGCTAAAACATTAGCCCCTCAGTGGAGTGTCACGCCAGCGCTCTCTCTATGTGGGTTTTGCAGAGGGTTGCCCTTGGAGAGGTTGAGCTGTGTGAAGTGTTTGGATATGACAGCCTATACGGGTATGGTTAGGGTGTGCACGAGAGGAGAGTGCCTCATAATAATTTCCAGATTCGCTGAACAGTATGTCCCTCTTTCCGTCCTGCTCAAGGGCACTACGTCCTGAAACAGCAAAGGAAAATTGGGGGGAAAAGTTGCCAGGTTTGGAGCATGGCATGCACTCCGGATATTGTACTCTAATAGCTTGGGCTTTGTGCCTGTTAGCTTTGGCACCTAACACTGTAACATTTGCCACCGAAAATCAGTTCAAAATCAAAGATAATATAAAATGAATCAATGAATGAGAACGTAATTCAATTCACAAACTGCCTGAATGACTTGCATATTAATCTTTATAATTAACACGAAATATTAACATGAAGTAATGGAATTCTGGGATGTTTTTTGCTTAAACTCCTTTCATCAGCATTATCCTACATTCCCCACAATGCTGTTTGTCTGTAGTCCTGCTGATAGTCACCTGTGGGATTGAGCTGTTGCTTTATCTCTATCTAAAGACAGCGATGCAACAGCAGACCTTTAGTCTGTCCAGCTCACTCATCTGCTCAGCTGTACACTTTTATAAAGCAGATCAGGTTACAAAGCTTCATGCTAATTGTGCTATTGTGTCATCTTATAGATATGTATTGTATTTTGGTCATTTGAGTCCAGAGTTTGTGGTCTTTATTATTATTATTATTGTTACTATTATTATTATTATTATTATTATTATTATTATTAAATGCAATTTAACTGCACTATCAATGTTCTCCTGTGATGTAAATTGAGAACGTCAGTCCTATGTGCTCGCAGAAATAATATAAATACAGTTCCAACCAGTAACTAGCACCAGCATCAATGAGTACATCACAAATATTTCAGTATGAACATACACAGTGTGTTTCAAATTGAAATAAAAGGTGTCCAGGTTAAATCAATACATTAATCGCTATCCTTCAGATGATCTTCGAAATTCTACTGCTATATAAAAACCTGTCTAATTCAGATAACATTAGGCAACAAAAGCGTGAAATAGTCTTCAGCTGTGAAACACAAACATTTGCTAGGACTCAAGGTCACTGAAACATAACACAGAAGAACTCTCATCTGACCTTTGACTCTGGATAATCCTTATGTCATCGTATCTAATCCTGACCCCCGAAAGACCAGTGCAGGGTGAGGTCATGGAGCACATCTCTCTCTCAAATCTCTCTCTCTCTCACTTCACACACACACACACACACACACAAACACACACACACACACACACACACTCCACCCATGCATTTTAGAGAATATGGGCATATCAAACAATCCACAGATGAAAGTAAACTTCACTTGGCTACATTTATGTCCTGTTTTAGCTCACTCTTATGTTGTTGTTGAGAAGTTTAACACTTTTTCATTATCTTTGTACCAGGCACTGGAAAGTGCCAGAGGTTATCACTGATCCTCTCCTTCGGAACACACAAAAATTCCCTCATAAATAACAGCACAGGTCAGGCATGGAGTCCTTTACACATGTCACATACATATAAAGTGTCTAGTAAACCTGAGGAAGCTCTCTCACCGTACTGTTCAAAGAGAGTGCTTAGTGCTCACGGGAGTATCATCATGTCTGGATTTTTTAATATATAGCTACGCATTAACTACTAGCAGAAGCAGCTACACTGAAACTGTGATGAACAGTCTTTTCTTTTTCACGTTAACTTTACCTTTAATTCTTAAAGGTTTGTACTTTAGGGCTCTTGTACTTTCCAGAGAATATATTGTGTAAACACTTCATCTGAAGAGTATTATAAGAAACACACTAGTTTTTAGAGATAAGGAATAATCTAATGGAAATAACATAATAAATAAAATACTAGACATGTACTTTTCCTGAAGAAAATGTGGGTGGTGCTTGCAGAGGCAAGGCTTTCGATCGGGAATACTGGGAATACCGTAATTCCGATCGCTTATAAAAATCATAACGCATTTTTCCCGAACAAGCTGCACGATTTGACAGCTCATTTGTCTGTCTACGACAAACTGTGGGGGACTAGTTAGCCGACAAAATTTTGTACGGAAGTAGAAGAAGAAGAAGAACTATAATAAGTATGAGGAATAGTAATAGTAATGCTTTGCATAGCAAGCACCACTAACTATAATAAGTATGAGGAATAATAATAGTGATGCTTTTCAAGCACCACTAATGAGTAAGATCAAGTAAAGAAACCTTTCGAGGAAAATGTACCAACATAATCATGATGTAAAATGTGTAACCAAGTACTTAAGTGATTGTTACTTTTGTTGATGGTTTGAAATCATGCCATGATCATTTCTGGATATTTGAGAACTCAACAGTGTTTAACTTGGATGCTCACTGGAGCAATTACTGTATTTTGTGTGCAAGAATGACTCTATTACTTTGGATTTAAATTACAGGGTTTTTTTTTCATTTGCAAAACAGAAGTCTCTATATATATATATAATTTTGTATATTGTAACTGACTAAGCTGCTGTAAGATAAGAATATCCCTCGTGGGATCAATAAAGTATCTATCTATCTATCTATCTATCTATCTATCTATCTATCTATCTATCTATCTATCTATCTATCTATCTATCTATCTATCTATCTATCTATCTATCTATCTATCTATCTATCTATCTATCTATCTATCTATCTATCTATCCAGATGGCTTGTTTTCAATCTTGGCTACAGAATAATCAAGCCTGGCAGTAAAGTAAGACAGTTTGATGGCAAAAGAATTGACAGAAAGAAAGAAAATCAAGATATAGATGTGTATATAAAGATATACAAAGATATATTAGCAACTTCCCAAATTTCGGATTCATTCTAGTTACAGTACACGTACTTTAGTACAGTCAATAAAGTGAAAAGGTGCTATTGTACAATGAAATACTGATTCATGTGTAAAATCATTTGAACTTAAAAGAACTCAAAAGGTTATCATTTCTGCAATGCTCTCTGCTGTTAGTGGTTTTTAGGTCAGTGTATTATGAGTGACTTCTTAATGAGAATTGCCTCAGTAATTGATGGTTGAATGAGTTTATTTTGAGGGTGTTTTGGTGGTTTGAGCACATTTTTTGGAGATGAGATTAACTATTCATATTGGTAACACAGACTGTATGAAGTCTTCTG
Organism: Hemibagrus wyckioides; assembly: GCF_019097595.1. Lineage (NCBI taxonomy): Eukaryota > Metazoa > Chordata > Actinopteri > Siluriformes > Bagridae > Hemibagrus > Hemibagrus wyckioides. Next base: position 22,799,098 of record NC_080713.1, read on the forward strand.
AAAATGCGCTTATCCATTGAAAAAACTGTAATGGTTCAGGTCATATAATCAGAGAGGTGGGGATGCAAGTGCAGACTTTTGCAAAAGACTAAAAACCGAAACAACAAAACATACAGACTATGAGCAATGCTTTGGAAGGCAAAACAACTAACAACACAATCATGACCTAAAATAACCTGAGACATTTGATATCGATGCTCCTCATTATGCAATGGAACACAGGTGAGGGTGATTGGGACATGGAAACATGCAGAGACTCAAGAGTAATATATTTTCAGCACTGATATGGTATAAGCATGATACGAATGAAGAATGAAGGTGGTAGATGCTATTATTTATTCATTTCAGATCACAAGGTTGGTGTGACTCTGGAGCAGATCTCAGGAACACTAGATGTGAGGCAGAAATACACTCTGGATGGGGCACCAGTCCATCACAGGGCATCATGCAGACACATTTACACACTGATTCACACCTAGTGGGCAATATAGAGCACCTACTGTTACTAATGTTTTGGGAGGTGAAAGAACCTAGAGAGTGATATATGAAGAACATGCAAAAATCCAAACAGACAGTAACCTGAGCTCAAAATTGAACCATGAAGATGTGAGGTCCTGCATAAAGCCGAGAATAAACTAAGGATTCTTCCCCAGATTTAAATACACACTGTGGCATGGTGGAGCAGCAGGTTGCCTTGCTGCCTCACAGGTCTAAGTCCTTGAGTTCAGGCCTGACCTTGGAGCCTGTGTGAGTTCTCTGGTTTCTTCTCACCTCCCAAAAAACATGCCAGTAGGTGAATTGTCTAAGCAAAATTTTGCATGTGTGCATAAGCATGTGTATATGGTGCTTCCTATCCAACATATGTTCCTGTTCCTGCTCAGGATCTCGACCCACCTTGACCATGATCAGGATATATGAATAAACCTTAATTGATAAATCACACTATTAAAATACGGAAGTCTGTTCAGTGAGTAATGCTAAAGTTCTGGAAATGTGCAGAACTCCGGGTGGTCCTACTGGGCTTTTGGTTAAAGTCAGTTTTTAAATCTCACCAGTCTAACCAGTACAAAGAGCATAACAGCTGGACCACAGGCTTACGAAAAATTCCACAATTAGCTTGCTTGTGCTTTTTGAGATCATTTTATGTTGATTTTCTTAATGTAGTAATCATTCACACACACACACACACACACACACATTTTTGATTTACTTTCCTTGTAAGGACTTTCCATTGATATAATTATTCACCCTAACTTTGTGGCTAAAAGGAAACCATATGACTTTTTTAAATAAAATCTGTAGTTGACTTCATGGGGACCAGCTCCACAAGGTCAAAACTGTTAGATGTTGCTACCTTTGTAAGGACCCCCCTGCCACACACATGAAATATGCGTATGGCAGGAATATCATTTAAATTTTACAGCTTTGCCCCCCTCAGCTTCTCTGTCTTGTGCTTGTGCTCTCTGTAAACACATGGTTTCCCCATCATCATAACACGTATCCCATTAAAGGTTGGCATTTCTGTTCTGATATTTGTTGTTTATTTTAGGTGTGTCAAGATGTGCAGCGCCAGACATTCTCTCTTCAGTTTATGGTGTGTTTAGCTGTCTCCAAGGGAATCTGATTACTTCATAATTACTCTGTCATTTCCGATAGACAGAAACATCTGATATGAGGGAAAGTCATCATTCCGCCGGGAGAGTTTACAGTTCTCTAATGCTATCTTGATTTGTTTCACAGCACTTGCAACACATCTGAAGGAACCCCACCGTGTCTATGATCCAACCACAATCCGATTTCTATGATCCAACCACAATCCGATTTTTTTTTTTCTTATAATCTTTTCCAATGAGTAGCCGCTTAAATCGTGCAATGTCAGTTTAAATTTGCGGTAACGGAGCCATGGCAGTGACTTGGCTCTGTGAAATGGAAATGAGGTGAAAGCTTCAGCCGCTAGTTTTCCTGACCTTATTGAGCAACCGTATGTTGAGCACTGAAGCATAGCTGACGGCTGATGGTTCCCATTCTACACTGGCTTTTTTTTTTTTGTTCAAAGGCTTTAAGGCAGAGTTGATGATTTGGCTCTGTAAAACAATAGACAACTTGTAGCTGTTCACAAAAGAACCTATTCTTTTGAAAGGTTTCAACAAGCAAAACTATACTACAAAATCAGGAAATATATTGTATATATACATTTCTTCATAACTGACATGCTTAGACACTGGCATTCACCGTAGCATGAACTGTTTTGGTTAAATCCAGATGGTGGCAGACTTCTGTTGAGTGTAATGGTAAATAGATCAAAGTTAGCCTAGAAACAAGAGCAGGACATAGTGATTAAATTTGATAGCCACAAAGCCATAAAGAGTGAGAGGTCATTAGTGCTAATGAGTGTTTCAGACACACCATTCACCTCAGCCGTATTGGTTATGACATCATGCTCAGAGTGTGCAGAATATATGGTATGGAAAAGTGGGCCTTTAGTAAATATTGATGAAAAGCAAAACACACAGTCATGTCACAGCTTCGTGCTCCCAGACTCAATCAATTTGGGTTATCATCTCTTTCATTGCCAGGTGTGCTCATCATGTCTACTTGGGTTCAGGGTGCTAAACTAAACATAACGAAATTATTTATTACATAATCTGTTACATTACACTGTAGGACATTTCACGACAGTTAAGCTTAGAAATGAAAGGTCACCTACTGTCTTAAAAACATGTATGAACTCAACTTGAATATAATCACTGTTTCATTAAAGTTATCAATTAGCCAAGACAACTGATTACGTTTAATTGGTGAAAACTTATAAACTTGAGTTCAAAATCCAAAAATTGCCATGACCTCATATACCTTAATAAGGGCTATCAGGTTTAGCAGTATCGAGTGTACCAATATGAGTATTTTAATGGGTACATTTTTCAGGAAAACCATGCTTGAGGAAAGATCAAATACATCAACTAAATACCTGACACACAACATGAGATGATAATGAGATGATAGCTTAATGTATTCCTTCGACTCTGAGGCCTCCATTCACTAAAGTCTGACATGTGTACAAGCACATGACAACTTAATAACACTCAGATATTTACAGATTCTAAGATAGACTGCATTTTTCCCATTACCTAAAATAGCACAGATTGCCAGTTCTGAGCATTAGTCTTACTGAATATGCAATTTATTTTTTAAAGGCTAAAGTACTGGGATACATTTTATTATATTCACTGCATTTGACAATGTAATGTGATGTGTTTTAGTTGCTTATATTGTATATCTCCTGAAACACCAAGCTCAGTAGATCACTCTCATCAAATGTATAGTACCATTTCATTACTATATATATATATATATATATATATATATATATATATATATATATATATATATATATATATATATATACACCTATATATAGTATATATACACCTGAAACTCATTATTGTGCTCAGCAAACCACTCCTGAACCGTTTTTGATTTGTGTCACGTCGCATTATCCTGCCACTTTCGGTGGTGCACAGGGGCGCATGGGCACCCTGACTGGTCTGCTGTCAGCCTCATACTCGATAAACTGTGATGCTCTGTGTATTCTGACACCTTTCTATCAGAATCAGCAACTTTTTTAGCAATTTGAGCAACAGTAGCTCATCTGTTGGATCGTGTCACACGGGCCAGCCTTGGCTCCCCTCATGCATCAGTGAGCCTTGGCCGCCCATGACCCTGTCACCGGTTCACCACTGTTCCTTCCTTGGACCACTTTTGATCGATACTGAGCACTGCAGACCGGGAACACCCCACAAGAGCTGCAGGTTTGGAGATGCTCTGATCCAGTGGTCTAGCCATCACAAATCAAACACTCGCACAAATCCTTACGCTTGTCCATTTTTCCTGCTTCTAACACATCAACTTTGAGGACAAAATGTTCACTTGCTGCCAAATATATCCCACCCACTAACAGGTGCCATGATGAAGAGATAATCAGTTTCTTCAGTTCACCTGTCACTGCTCATAATGTTATGGCTGATCGGTGTATACAAATATATATATATATTGGACAGACTTGTGACAATGAAATGTGTACAGCCAGGTAAAATAAGTATACTTTGTTTTGACCAGCATGTTGTGTTTCAGCATATGCAATTTGCACAAAACACTGAGAATTGAAATAGCGCTGTGACCAGTTGTGTTAACATTGTGTGGCTTTGAGTAAAGATTTTATGCTATGTGGAATTTGTCAGCTGCACAATTTACCTGTTAAATTAACTCATGAGTAAGTGTATAAAAAAATATGTCTAAATTTCTCAAAATAATGACAAAGGTGGTTTCATATCACTTACTGAGAGCATTTAAACAGATCCACATTTAACTCACTAACATGGCGCACACTCATGATTACACACTTTTATTGTGTTTTGAATGTTTTTGCAGCATCTCATGGTCCTTTATTTCCATGAGTCAGTTCATCTCAGTTTAGTTTTATTCTGAAAGATACTCTGAGTGTCTTTGAGATCCGACTCACACACTATTATGGAAAAACACAAAAACCTCATTTACATACTGTTTCCTCCCCCAACATTCACATGACACCATTCACACACTTATTTTTTGTAAATTACCCCTAACACGCCCACGAAACATGCGTAATTTATCCCACTGCACACACAAATTAACACTTCATAATTAGGGTAAATCGGACTCTAAATGTAATGTCACAAACCAAATGTGATTAAGAATTTAAAGTCAAATCTATCTTTTTTCCAGGCTCAGACACACCTAAGAGACATATTAGTTCTGACATTTGTATTGATTTGTCATTCTTACAATCCCTCTAGCTATCAGACGAGTGGCTATACAGCACAGGTGGGAATCTCTGCTATTTAATAAGCCACCTAACATCCATCTGTAGGAGTGATGAGGCTCTAGTGTGATATAATGGCCAGATAACACAAATCACCAGAGCTGTGTTAAGTTCCTCTAAACCTCTCCACCATATGCAGCACTCTCTCATCTGTATCCATCATCATGCTAATGCTCATGTACACACAACACACACATTTTTGGCAATGCTAGGAGCTCTTCATCAAATAAATGCATGGACCAATATATTATACATGCATTTTTAGGTACTACAAATTATTTCACACTAGTTAATTAAAAAAAAAAAAAACCTTTCCACAAAGGCACTTTGGCTTAATAAATGATTCTACTTTAACACACTTTGAAACGATTTCAAAGCCCTACTTTCCCTCAGAGAGCAGTTTTGTGGGATCTGATGTCCAATATGCCCAATATAATAATACTGCATATATTAAGAAAACTGTTATAATAATTATATAACACTATTCTACATTTACATATTTTACCTGTATGTGCCTCTCTCTCTCTCTCTCTCTCTATCTATCTATAGTAACTTTTCAAAGCTCTTTCAAACCACTACCTGTTCAAATATCAGTTCAATTTATGAGCACTACACTTTAACCATCATGTGCCTCTCTCTCTCTGTCTCTCTCTCTCTCTCTCTCTCTCTCTCTCTCTCTAGATCTATCTATCTATCTATAGTAACTTTTCAAAGCTCTTTCAAACCACTACCTGTTCAAATATCAGTTCATTTTATGAGCACTACACTTTAACCATCATGTGCCTCTCTCTCTCTCTCTCTCTCTCTCTAGATCTATCTATCTATCTATAGTAACTTTTCAAAGCTCTTTCAAACCACTACCTGTTCAAATATCAGTTCAATTTATGAGCACTACACTTTAACCATCATGTGCCTCTCTCTCTCTCTCTCTCTCTCTCTCTCTCTAGATCTATCTATCTATCTATAGTAACTTTTCAAAGCTCTTTCAAACCACTACCTGTTCAAATATCAGTTCATTTTATGAGCACTACACTTTAACCATCATGTGCCTCTCTCTCTCTCTCTCTCTCTCTCTCTCTAGATCTATCTATCTATCTATAGTAACTTTTCAAAGCTCTTTCAAACCACTACCTGTTCAAATATCAGTTCATTTTATGAGCACTACACTTTAACCATCATGTGCCTCTCTCTCTCTGTCTCTCTCTCTCTCTCTCTCTCTCTCTCTAGATCTATCTATCTATCTATCTATAGTAACTTTTCAAAGCTCTTTCAAACCGCTACCTGTTCAAATATCAGTTCATTTTATGAGCACTACACTTTAACCATCATGTGCCTCTCTCTCTCTGTCTCTCTCTCTCTCTCTCTCTCTCTCTAGATCTATCTATCTATCTATAGTAACTTTTCAAAGCTCTTTCAAACCACTACCTGTTCAAATATCAGTTCATTTTATGAGCACTACACTTTAACCATCATAACACCAGAAACAAATCTGAATATAATGACTTTTATCAGACCCGTCTCATTCAGTGATTCAGTGAATCTTTAGATCTTCAGTAATCACTTTATCCTAATGGTCATGGTGGATCTGGAGTCCATCCCCAGTCAATTTAGATTAGCAAATAAACCTACTGCATGTGTTTTTTTGGAGGAACTGAGGGAAACCTACGCAAACCCAGGGAAAATATGAATCTTCACACAGACAGTAACCCAAACTCAGGATCAAACCTGGGACCCTTAAGCTGTGAATTTGTCATGTCACTTGTATTTTAACAAAAATACTAACGACTGGTTTTGTTACTAAATGTGCACTGCACCGATCAGCCATAACATTATGAGCAGTGAGAGGTGAAGTGAATAACACTGATTATCCCCTCATCATGGCACCTGTTAGTGGGTGGGATATATTAAGCAGAACATTTTGTCCTCAAAGTTGATGTGTTAGAAGCAGGAAAAAATGGACAAGCGTAAGGATTTGAGCGAGTTTGACAAGGACGAAATTGAAGATGGCTCGACGACTGGATCAGAGCATCTCCAAAACTGCAGCTCTTGTTGGGTGTTCCCGGTCTGCAGTGGTCAGTATCTATCAAAAGTGGTCCAAGGAAGGAACAGCGGTGAACCAGCAGTGATACAATCCAACAGACGAGCTACTGTTGCTCAAATTGCTGAAGAAGTTAACGCTGGTTCAGATAGAAAGGTGTCAGAATACACAGCGCATGATGGGTCAGGACTGTTTTGGCAGCAAAAGGGGGACCAACACAATATTAGTCAGGTGGTCATAATGTTACGCCTGATTGGTGAATTTGATATGTATTGATGACAGTGTTTTTCCCCTTTTAGTTCATTTTGTATTGCTCATTTTCCATTCTTTTACCAGACGAATTTGTTAAATATTTCAATTACAAGCACAATAAAGCATATAGAGTGATTGGCAGGGATATGAAAACACAAATAAAATTGTAGTGCTAAAAAAATTATGACCTAACAGAAAAAAAGCTTGATCATATGGTTTCCATCTCTTCTGAGTGTTAACAGTAAATGGCAGTAAATAATATACTAGTGTCAAAATTGGATTCGGTGCTCCAGTTCCCACAATGTGGTAAAGCCACAAAGAGTAACATTTGGCACCCTCTAAGCACTTAAAAGAAAGTCACCCCTGTATTCAATATGCTCACTATTCATTGGGAAAATCCCTTTTTTCCACAAAAGTCAAATGTGAGAAAGTATAGAAAAACATTTTAAAGGTTTTAAGAAGTTTTCGGTATTTAGGGGTGCTTTAGTTCTTACAGAGGTTTCTCCTTGGAGCATTCTCTGAAAGGTTAACCCTCTGTTTTTTTGGATCTACATGGAAACTTTAAAGGTTCCTTCATAGGTTCATCCAGGGTTCTAGATTAAAAGTTTAAAATCATGACCCAAATAATAACAATAATGAATAATTTATTAATAAGCTGTGAATAATTTCATGCTGATGAATAAACTACCCTCTTCAAATAATAAGGAAAGCCATTTAAAGTCATTAACTATCCTGTCCTTCAGTTATTCTATAACTCCTTTTGGTCATTGTAATGTTGAAAGGTAACCCACTTTCCCACTCCTTGCTCAAGGATGGAAGAAAAAAGACATGAAAAAATGTTCTGACTAAGCCACGCTTGTGCAGGATATGTGCTTGCATAAACAGAAACATCAGAAAGTCAAGTTGAAGTGATGAGCATTTTTTTCTGCCCATTAGCATTTATTTGTTTATCTTCCCAGTTCCAAGAACACCTTGCAGCTTGCAAACATGGCTGCCATGGGCGACGACAATTCCCATCACGCACCCTCATTCATGCCTTCACACCTGTTCCCAATCGCACCCACACCTATATAAACAGAGAATAGCTCTTTAGCCAGTTGTGAAGGAAGTAATGTTCTGTGTATTCTTCCCTGATTTGCATTTGTTGTTTATCTTGCTCTTCTGGTTTTGACTTTGTTTAGCTTCCTTGTGATACCTCATAGTTTGTGATACCACATTTCTGGTTCTGCCTAGGTTTTGTGGTTTGCTGGTTGCCTGTTTCTCCTTGCCTGATGTAAATAAACATCACCTGCAACTTTGTTGTCTCTTACAACTACATTTTGTGCCAGATGTTTCTTCATTGCTCAAGACTTCCAAAGATGAAATTAGGCACGCTGTACTTACGGTTTGTGTTATGATGCCACTGTTGGTACTTCTGTGATCCAGAACATTCACTGTGCTCATTGGGGCTTTGATTTAGTTCAACATGCCTCTTATGTTTCTTACTAAGCTAAGTGTTGTCTCATTCAAATCCAGCTTCTAATCTATTTTGGTTTTGAATGTGAATCCATTAACACTTGCAGAAGGTGCTGTTGAAATGTGTTGCTGAAAACGGTGTGCAAAAGACTAACTGTGTTAATGTGACAAAACAATACAAATGTGTTTCCATACCTCACTGCTGTGTGAAGATTTTTGAAGAAGTGAACTTTGGTAGTGATTAATGTTTGTTAGACATTGTAAAAATTTGATTTGAATGTTAAAAGCATACACACACACACACACACACACACACACGCAGCTAAGCAGCCGTAATGAGTCATTGTTGGCTCCGGTAAGTGCCAAGTAAGTAATTAAACAGAATAAAAGCAGGTTCCTAAAGCTAAAATGCTTTGGATGATTAACAGTTTAATCTGATAAATGGGCTTTACTAAGAACTTTTCTTTTATTGGATTCTGTATAAAACCTTAAAGATTCCCCAAAGGGGAGGAATACATTATAACAAGGTAAGGAGACTGAAACATGGCTGATTATGTCATAAAATACCTTATAACTTGGCACTGGCTTGTGCCAGAACAAAGCTATATTTTATATGTATTAAGAACTAAATTCAGTACAGTCTGGACAAAATGACCAAACAGTTTTACTTTCCCCGTCTACCCTTGATCCAGTTCAGGTTCATGGCACCATATTCTAAGCCTTATTCTAATTTTAACAGACAGATTGTGCACACTTATGCGCCACCCTCCTCCCACTTACTACTGACCTGTCACTTCATGAAGTCGTATCCCAGCATGGCTCAAGGTCTGCTAATGTGCAGGGCTATTTTCATTGCAATGATTTCAGTGAGGAAGTCAGAAAGACCCTATAGCCGTGGCTGAAGTTTTCATTTGTGTGGTCACACACATGCCATGATAGGAGTTTAAAAATATTCCACATGGAATCATCATGACAACTGGAATTTTCTGCCAAATGGCTCTGGACATGGTATGTGGTCTGAGGTCATTATGGTAAAACTACAAAGAGTAACATTTGGCACTGTCCAAACATTTAAATGGGCATAAAGTCACCCCTGTTTTCACAATGCTTGCTAGTCATTGGGAAAACCCCACTTTTGCCTCGTTTTTATGAAAGCCATTGTGAGAAAATATTGAAAATATTTTGCTGAAAATTCCGGTTCTAAGAAGCTGTGTGTAGTTAGGGGTACTTTTTGTTTCTAAAGAAGTCTCTCCTTGGAGCATTTTCTGAAAGGGCAATCCCCTGTTTTAGGGTTCTACATGGAAACTTTAAAGAATCTCTCACAGTGACAGAAAAAATTAAGATTAAATGTCATAAGTTGGATAAGTCTGGACAAAAGCAAGCCAATAAAAATCAGATGTGGTGTAACTGAGTTACATAAATGAACAACCAGCATTTAATACTTTTTGGAAGGATATCTCTGAACAAAAAAAAGTGCAATCCTGCATGTGTGTGTGTGATATTGTGTGTGTGTGTGTCCTTAGAGAAGTGTTCAAGCTCAATCTAATTTCATGCTGATGGATAAACTGTTTTGGTCAGCAGGGTTTAGGCTGGACTCTGGACTAGGATATTCAAGGCCATTTAAAGTCATTTACTGTCTTGTCCTTCAGCCACTGCATGGGTTGTTTTCATATTGAAAGGTAAAACACAGAGACTGGACTCAACCTCCTTGTTCAAGGATAAAGGAAAATGACTATGTTCTAGTTACCACCAAGCCATGTGTGTGCAGAATATGGGGTCGCATAAACAGAAACATTCCAAGTGAGCTTGGAGTGATAAACATATTTTATTTTTTTCTATCCATTAGCTTTTTTTGTGTGTATTTTGTATAATCCACTGCCATCAGCAGCAGTCCCACTGAGATTTTAATAAAACATTTTTGACACTGGCACAACTTGCATGTTATTATATCACCGAGTACCATCCTGCTGTTCAAAACAAGCCAGCTCTCATTCGGTGCTCATCCCTTTAATCACTTAAAGTTGGCACTGTTTTGGAAATTCAGCTCTGTTAATAACTCCATACTGCTGAAACGGCCAATTTTCAATCTGCTTTGTCAGCAGAACATTTACCATTGATGCTGATTGCACTCCTCTCAATAGCATTGATATACATTACCACAGCCAATGCTCCCCCCCTAAAAAAAATTCTCTTCTCTCCAGTTTCTCAGAATAAGACATGACTTATTCTTATGATGGCATTTCATAAAAACATCTAACAACTCAGGTCAGTCTGTAGGTCACTAACTTAGTCTTTTTGAGAGGGATGTTCTGGAAAGATGCGGTCAATTTCTTCACCTTCTTTGCCAGCTGCTTTCAGATGGACACTCGACAGGTCACCATTAGGGATCGCAGCATTCGCGTGCGTGTGAGTGTATACGTATGTGCATGTTGGACATTCTTTTAACCCCTCAGGGTCCAGGGAAAACTCCCTTTAGTCGAGAGTTGATATTTGTGTGGGCAGTGATGCATGAGTGAACACAAACACACCTGGATTCACTGTCAGACACACACACACACACATATCAACCACAGAGTCTTTCTAAGACAGCCAATGTATGTAAAATGCTTGCATTTACTGATTAGTATTATTTTGTTCTCTAGAGGTACCGGGTATTAAGGATAGATATGATGCACAAAGAAATGAGACAAAGAACAGGATACATACCTTAACAGAAAAAAATACAAAGCATAGCTTAGGGCTTCGGGAAGTATCACATTCACTCTAACAGTCTGCAAGTGGAAGAACATATTACGTCATGTTTAAATGTTAGAACTTGATTGTTAAATGCAGGAACACGGAGACTTAAATGTTAAAAGCAGTAACAAATGACATGATCCTTGACTCTCCCATTAAATTACTACCTTTCAGTAGGAAATAATGACCTTTTGATTTTGTCTGTGGTATGTCTCACTGTAATTAACCTATTTGTGCTGAGTAAAATGTTAAAAGGTGAATGACAGGTCAATAAAAAAAATAAAAAATCCCAATAAAAACTACTTTATTACTGTTGATTCTTTCAATACCAAGGAAATACCAGGCTGTTCATACTCATGGTGCTTACACCTTTGCATATTCATCAGCAGCACTCACAATCCCAAGCATGAAATGTTTTTAAGGACATGAAGATGACAGTCATTCAGAGCAACCCATCCATCCTGACACAACATGTGGTTTCATTCAGGTTATCAGCAGGCACTGTTAAAAGATAGCATGTGCTTCAAATATAGAGAGGGGGAGGCAAAATATGATTGATATCAGGCGTTTTAGATTAGATGTTTATCAGATACTTGGCACATGTGGTTTGAGGTACATAATAGATTTGATCTTTGAGGCATTATTAGACCCATACAGATCCACAGACTGCCATATATGACCTTGACAAGTAAGCTTTTTTTTTTAATAGAAAAGATGCTTAGAAGAAGAAAAAGAAGTATACTTATCACAACATGTTGCTCTACTAAATATCAGGTATGGCTGATATAAATAACAAGACTGAGTTCCACTGTGTATTAAAGATAACAAAACATTAAAGTTTCGGTTTCTTTTTAATCATTCACATCAGATTACCAAAGGCCTTAAGGTGGATTGTTTTGGACTTGTTTTGAAGCAACAGTGTTAGTAACAAGAATACAAATAAATTGTAATAAAAAGCAAAGATCAGGTTGAATAATCCAGATTGTAAATATATGCAGTCTGTCTGTGAGAGCCGTGCCAGCTAACATACTTTTTCCTTCCCAAAATTCCTTTGGAGATTAAAAACTAAAAGCAGATGTGGAAAGTTAAGAAATTAAGAAATTGTTCAAAAGCACATATTACAGATGTTTAAATTTTTTGGTATATTTGGTCGATTTTGAACAAATTATTTTTTGTTTAGCATCTTGTCTTTGCTATGAACTCACTATGACATGACGACCCACAAATCGTGAATGCAGATGTCGACCTGTCCTTATGTGCTATAGCTTGCACCACATCATCCGTTTTATCGAAGAAAAACGTATGAAATAATGCGACTTTTCTGGATCTATTATCTCGACCATCTTTTCTTAAGGTTTTGATATCGCTTCTCTGTTCTCTAAATCACGCCTCCGTGCCTAACTAAAGCAAGTTCAAAAGATCTGTATTATCCCTAATCTATCTCAGCTATCATATACCACTTATCATTCTTTGAGTCACTGTGGCCAAGAAATACAGAAATCTCAGTTACGGTAAGTCAATGTTTTTGCATAGCACTGTGATGGTTATCTCGGCAGCGATATGGACCACTTAGTACAAATTCAAATTCAGCATCTCATTGATTAAAAAGTGTTGAGGTTTAGACCTTGGATGCTCGAGAGTTTGACACCCGATCGACGGCGTGTGAATCGACACTACAGAGAGTCCTGTAGGGGCTAACAAGCTCTTCATTCAAATCGTCTAGACATATGAGAGCCGCCTCAGTCAAATGGGATTTAGGCGAAACCATTGCTCTTGCTAATCTCCCTCTCTTTACTGTGGTCCTACTGAGCAAGGCTTTGTTTCTACATCGGGTGGAAAGTTGCACTTCATTCTGAGTGAAGTGTAGTGTGGAGGCAGTGCACAGGAGGCCCTTAAATCGCTCTGCCTGGTCAAACTTGGCATGAAAATGGATGATCCTGCACATCCACTCCTCCCGAGTGTTCTCCTCATGAGCCTGATTTAACCCCGGTCAAATTGCACAGCTGTGGGTGGCATGTTTTAAAGCATTTGACATCCCATTAAATTGGGGTGTTGTGCAGCATGTGTGGTTTGGGTATTCCATAATAAAATCAGCGCTGATAATTAACTTCACCAGTGTTTAGAATGAACTGTGACAGAAAACATGAGTCTTACAAGTGATCATCATGTTCAGTTAGTTGACTTTACTGTAGATGCCTGATTATTGATGATCGTTCTCATTACTGGACCGGTTGTTTCCCCCCCTCGGGCGTAAACATGGTCACCTCATACGCTGGACCTTAACAAAGCAAACAAACACCTAACATCTGTACAACTCAATAAACACTGCCTATGTGGGTATGTGCACACTATGACCACAGCCATATGACAGACAGCTGAGTAAACTGGAGGTGTGCATCGTACTGAGCAGACGGAAAGCTGAGAAGCAGTCCGTCAGAGAATGAACAGTGCTTTTGTTGAGAGTGAAAGGATGTAGACATCACAGAGGAGCCCCCCATCGCTACAGCCATCTCCACTCCCCAAGACCTCATCATGAATTGTGTGTTTCTCTCAGCCAGCTTCCTCCTCCTAATGCTGTGGTCTGGGCCTCTCAGCCTACCAAGGATGTTTTCATAGCATTAACATGAAAGAAAATATTTTCTCTGCTATACAGGAGCATGAAAGAGCCAGCACCAGACAAAGCAAGATTTAAACAAATCAAAGATATTAACACTGAATCAAACCCAAAAATCTTTTGCAATCAGACAGGCATACAGATGTTCACGCTAGCAGTGGTTGTTTTTCGTGGATGAAGCATGGGACTGTCTGGCCTGAAATAGTCTAGAGGAAGTTGAAGGAGAGAAAGAAAAAGAGAGTCTGAGATGATTGATAGGTGATGAAAGATTGAAGGTTGAGAGGGCTGAGACCTGGAGTTGGTGCATATTACAGCTCAATATCAGATGGAGGAAAAATATATTTATATACATCATGAACAAATTGTCAGATATTGTAGGTAACCCCAAGGTTAATTGAAAATAAATATATCCTCAGATGTTCTGTATGTACAAATACTTGTAATCTGATCATAGTCAATAAATCCCTGACAGACATATCCCACCCACACCGAATGACTGACAAGTTACAGCCAAACTTTGAAAAGGTTTGCCTCTTTCTATATAATTATTTACTTTTGGAAGTGCTCAGATTACATCTTTGAGTCACTGTACTTTTTTTCCCCAAACCATTTGTAGTTACGTAAATTACCACATGGATGAATAAATGAAACAAATAATAATAAACTACATGAAACACAATTTTTAACACATGAAAACATTCTCTCTGCGTGTGTATCCTTAAGTCTTTTTATGGTAAAAAAAAAAAAAAAAAATAGATCATGCAAAATGTCAATTTTATCAGAGAAGCCTTTTTGTTAACAACAGTTATCGAAATGTTAAAATACATGTATGTTAAGTGGGATGTTCCAATGCATTTTTAGATTCATATTTAAAACAATAGTGTCATTTCATTTCATTTATAAATGCAAAATACATGTGCTATGTATTATGTATCTAGTATATAACTATGTGAATGAAAACTAGATCTTATAATAGTAACTTATTTAGTAAATAATGTCTTCCAGACAAATTGATTTAGTTCAAAGGAACTTTATATCAGATAATCTGGGACTATGAAGGAGCTTTTTGTATATTGAAAAAAATACATGTATGCAAAGCTTTATAGTGCTGGGGCCTTTTTTTTTTTTGTTCAGGCAAAGCAACTGAAAAGCTTTAAATTTTTATACAAAAAGCAAACTAAACATAAGCAAACTGCACTCCAGTGCCATCATCAGGCACATCTAGGCTACTTACATGAATGCGTAGCAGAGGGATTGTTAAATCCTCTAAATTGTCTCAGCTGTCCATGTTACTTTAGCATTGTATTAGAAGAAGAAGGAATCCTAACCAAAACAGGCAAGTGTTTGGGACAGCTAATCTTAAGGAATGACTAGCATGCTGATATTCCCATTCTTATTCTTATGTTCTTAATCAGGACACTATACCAGATGAACAGAATTACAGAATCTCACTGAACTCCACTTCAAAGCATGATGGTTTAAAATGTATTCTTGAAATTACTCACAACTCAAACTAAAATCCTCATATGTCAAAAACAAATACTTTGTCCATTCTGCACCTTCTCGACATTATCGAGGCTGGATAACCCGAAACAGAATTATGCTTATGTTTTCCTTAGCTCATGCACACCTTTTCATCTCATCTCTGTCTCACTCGCTGTGTGTCGATCTTCCAGCTGGAGACTTTAGGATGCCTGTGTGTAGGATCACTGTTATTAGGGGAGAGTGGTAATGAAGGGTTAGGGGAGCAGACATCCTGCAGATGGGGATTATGTTGCATTTGGCCTATTCAAATAGTTTGAATACAGACATAACAACCATCAAGGCGATGTGGTTTGAAAAGATATATAGTATATATGTATACGTGCATGCTGGAGAGAATTGTATGACTTGATTCATAAATTATGCTGATCCTGTTCAGTTTTAAGCCAAATGGATCTAATATCAGATTCGGGCCTGAGAACAGAAAAAAATAAATCAGTTGGTTTGCCTTAAGCGGAACCAAAAGTTTTGTTTAAATTCTAACCTTTTGTTCATAGAATAGTGTTCCTACACTGGTTCCAACAAATACTGTCTAATTCAATTGGTTTTAAATAAGGTTTTTCAAGGATAATTGAATAAAATAGTAGCCATATCAAGTTAGACCTGAATTTTTTATTTCTAATCATTTAGTGGTAATAATTTAGAGTATATGGTACAGTATAGTATAAGGTAGCTTAGTGGTTAAGGAATTGGACTTTTAAACAGAAGGTTGAGAGCTTGTATCCCAGCTCCACCAAGTTGCCACTGCTGGGCTCTTGAGAAAGGCCCTTAACCTTCCATTGCTTAGTTTATATATAAATTAAATTAGCTCTTGATACATGCGCCTGCCATAAGCTGTAAATGTATAAAGCCAAAGCTTTGTGGTCACGTTACCATCACACCCATATGTACTTTAGTCACTCGATGAAGCCTTGCACTAGATATTGGAGCGTAGATTTGGGGATTTGTGTCCGTTCAGTAACAAAAGCAGTAGTGAGATGTTGTATTAGGAGGTCTGGGGTGCAGTCAGCATTCAAATTCATCCCAAAGGTGTTTAGTGAGATTGAGGTCAGGACTCCTTGTTCTTCCGTGTCAACCTTGGCAAACCATGTCTTCATGAAGATCGCTTTGTGCGCGGGAGCATAAATTAAGCATCCTGTTATGGAAGAGTTAATCATTCTGTTTTTCACTTACAAAATACTCTTTGTTTCTTTGTTTGCTTTCATTTTCATTTGTGAAACGAGTTTTTTGAGCCCTGTTCAGATTCTCTCAATGTCTTATAGCTACACACTTATAAGTAACAACAACAACATTTCAAGCCACAACAAGGCCATCAACCCTCACTGCTCCAGTTGTGCAGCATCATGGCTGAACCTCTTCTTCTTCTTCTTCTTCTTCTTCTTCTTCTTCTTCTTCTAGCTCTTACACAACAACATTGTTAAACTCTCAATTCTGATTGGTTAGAAGGAAATGTTTCAGTAAGTCTTACAACAGTGCCACTTGTTCCAAAGTGTTTTCATTTATACAGTAACAACTTACACAATGAGAATCATCTCATTTAACAAGCACATGTTTGTTGACTGTCAAGCTGTAATTGTAATGCATCGACACAGGACACTGGTTCCTTGATAACATGACAAGCTGTATTTTAGTATCAATTTCAAGGAGGCTATTGAGAGAGTGACTGTTTGTAGCTGCTATAACATGAGTAATAACAGGAACTTGGTTCGCAGACTGATAATTTGATGATAACATGCTGCTGATTTGATTATAATCGTACACCTTACAATTTAGCAAAACACAGTCAATTAGTATCACAGCTACAGTACTTTTTTCTTGACGGTCTGGAAACGTTCATTTAGTTGCGTTAAGTTTTTCACAAGATTTTTTTAATATCATAGCCATGTGTGTTAGGGTATAGCCAGAATTACACTCTGTATTTAGGAGTAATGCTTTATTAAAAGAACTATGTATAAAGATTTCTAAACCAGACTTACTCTTTCTTAGAGAAAGAGAGGAACAGTTGTATGTGGGTTACACAAAGCTGTGGGGGATTGCAGGTGTAGAAAATGAGTGATAGTTTTGCTACCACGAAGAGGACACATGCAGGGGTCTGGATCCTTTTGTCCTTCAGTCTAGTATAAACATTTTTTGGACTGATGGGAGCTTTTACCTACAGAGGCAGGTTACAGAGACGATAGGTTATGCGTCTATGAATGTTTATACACGGATTGAGAGCATGTCTGGGGTTTACTAGAGTCTTACCAAAGATGTATAGTCGATAGTGCAAACACGAACAGAAGAGGACAGACACATTGGTGCATTAGTGAGTAAATACACTGTATGTTTAGGTTACACTCTTAAAGGTTACAATTATAAAGTTTTTAATCTCAGTATATTATTATTAGTATGACCTATTCAGTTATTAACATTATTCAGTTACTGGAAAAATGTGTAACTGGAAAAATATGTAGACACAAATTTAAGGAATGTCTAGTCCAGTCCAAGGATCCTGGAACACAATTCTAATAATATTTAAAGTTCAAAAGGCATGACATCATTTCTACAGGAACAGCAGGTCTGCCAGTTTAGTAACAGAATTACCAGAAGATCATATCAAACCTCAGTAACAATCTAATGTTATCACTTTAAGAACTAGCTTAGCACTGTTCTGTCACCATAGCTTTCTGAGGTACTGTTCTCTCATATGAGTACTGTATCAAATGACGCTCCAATGACACTTAAAGGTGGTAGAGTGAATTATTTCTCTGTGCTACATCTGTGGCCACATGCTGGTGTCTCGTGGTGTGTGTGTGTGTGTGTGTGTGTGTGTGTGTGTGAAAAGCTGCTCCCTATACGCCATTAATGCCTCGGGCACAGACTCTGCCTTTCAGAGATGAGACTCAAATCTCTTAAGGCCAAGAACAAAGATGTGAGTGGACTAGGCAGGACCAGAAAAAATCCAAAGAGGAGGAGAGGAGAGGAGAGACGTAATCTATACAAAACTTATATAAAACAATTAAGTCAAAGTTGAAAAAAAATAAAAAGCTTAACAATAAAAACAAAAACTATTTCACAATATATTTGTTCTCCTAATCATAAATATTATATTAGATAACTAAAAATATCCAAAATACCAAATATTATTATAAATATTATTTTTGAGATAATGATAAATCAATTCTAAGCCTGTTAAATATATTTCACTTGATGTCATTTTTGTGAACATTTTTGTGAGCTCCAGCATCCCAGCTCAGCTCGGGTTACTGCCTGTGTGGTTTCACATGTGTGTGTGTGTGTGTGTCTCTGTGTGTGTGTGTGCCCTGCAATGAATTGGCATCAACTCCAGGCTGTCCTTGTGTCCAGAATTCCTGGGATAGAAGCATATCTGCTGTAAACCTGACCAGGAAGAACCAATTATTACAATAGAGAAGAGAAGAGAAGAGAAGAGAAGAGAAGAGAAGAGAAGAGAAGAGAAGAGAAGAGAAGAGAAGAGAAGAGCAGAGCAGAGAAGTCTGTCTAATGAATATGGCATTGAGCAGCATAACAACAAGCACAGTACCAGATGGAAGAGATGACTCTTTATGTGACCTCAATTCACCAGGGAACAGAAACCCTACAGTGCTGAAAGTTTGTTTGGGAATGATTGGCCCTCGAGCTGCAACACATTACTTTTAAGTGTTAGTGCCTTGATGGGGCATCAAGCGAAAGAGCAATTTTAACAGTTCCACAGTGGGATTCAGGTTCAGGCTAGGGCTATGGCATTAAAGATGATTTTTATTGCCAGAAGAAGATGACAGGGTTCCTTTCTCTGTATTGTTACACAAAATACCAGCAAACTGGGTGGCAACGTTTGACTTTCTAGACATGGAGACAGGGATGGAAAATGTGGAGACGTATTAGCAATGTACAACAGACAAAAAGAAAGTAAAGCAAAGAAAATACCATATATGAGGAACAGGTGACACATGAAGTATGGGTGAGGAGGAGAAAAAAAAACAGCAGCTTAGAGAAAATGACTGAACAGAGAGACAGAGAGAGGAAGGGGGAGGAGGGAAGGAGAAGAGAAAGAGAGAGAGGGCTTGGCTGGAGTCCATGTTAGCAGCAGGGGAGTGGAGCAGTCAGTAGGGGAGGATCACCGAGTGGCACGTGGAGAGGCAGTATTTCACTGAGCTGGAAGAGATACAGAGCTGCGGAGGAGGAGGAGAGAGAAAGAGAGAGAGAAGGTGGAGGCAAAAGACAAGCCTTCTTCTCCTTAGTAAGACAAGTGAGCAGTACACCTCGAGCGCTCCAAAATCAGCACAGACCTTGACTGACACACACTCATGCGTGCACACCCACACCCAGCACGTTTGAGGTTGTGGAATGCGCCTGCTGTGGTGGAGACTGACAGGGCAGGCAGCCAGCGTTGAGTCACAGCACTGCGCTTTCTATAGAAGAACACCGGCTGCGCCCTGGAAACACATACAGAAAGCTTTGCACATACAAAACACCCCTGAATACTACGGACATAACACAGATACCTCCACACCCAAGGATTAATGACTGATGAAACAGTGACTGCATGCAAGCCTGAACCGGGGCTGTCATCTCTGCTCTGGATGATGGATGCTCCTTGTCCTGGATGGTAGGCACTGAGGGACGTTTCAACAGGATTGTGTATACAGTGTGTGAGTGTCAGGATGGCGGCATGGATCTGGACCCTTGTACTTTGTGTGGCACTGTGGAGAGAGTCTTCTGTACACGGATTGAAGAACTATCCCAGATTACGGCTGTCCCATAAAGGTAAGGGATAAGGAGGCAACAGGTGTATAATAAAACGTTATATTTTTATTTAATAAACATTAACCTACATTAACTCTAAACGCTAATTTGGATTAGGGTATAATCCCATCTGAGTGTGTCCCTGCTTGAGGGGGTCTAATGATACGAGTGAGTGGGTTTTAATGCATGGCTTCCACTCTTCTTTACGTAGGCTGAACAGATTAACAGGATGCATAATTTACAAGGCTTTTCTAACATCCTGTCATTCCACATTTCTCAGATAATGCCTCATTAGATTCATTAGATCGAGAGTGAACTACGCTTCAGAAAAGAATGAGCTACATTAATTAAAAGGATGCAAATTATAAATTAGACAGTAATGGTTTATGGCCTTCCAGATTTCTTGTATGTCATTACTTATCACTTGAGTAATGTTTCAAATGCCTTTGTGCTTTGTTGCATTGGTTTATACCTTATTATTTTCACTGGAATGTATGGTGCTCTACTGCATGGTGTATTTTGGCATGACAGTGATATGAGATATATAGGCACTAATTAGAAATCGACCCTTGTAACAAAAAAAATCGCTAATTCATTTTGAATTTAATAGTGTGTTCACTATTATTAATGAATTTATTGATTAACTTTAATTAATTTTTCACCATGCAGTTTGTGAGAAGTTTTTATTACATGCCTTAAGTATCCAACAGCCATTATGTGCAAGTCAATTAAATAATTGATATTCACACAACCAATTTCTTTATAAATTGTATGTACATTTACTGCATATACTGTACGTACATGGATGTTGGAATATACAGTATGCCCAACCCTTATATCAGATTTCTTCAGTGCAATCTTGAATCTTAAATAAGCAAGATGAGAAAAAAAAGTGAATATTTTTCATTTATATATGTCCTAGGATTTTGCATAGTTTGTCCTGAAATCAGCACATACTATAGCATCAATTTCACTCCAGATGCTCATTTTTATAAACGATGCTCTCTTCCGTTCTGCATATTTCTCATTCCAGAGTGAATCCTTTATACATAACTTCTTTGACTTAAAAATATCAAGTGTTGTCCTTTATTGTTGTTTTCGCTCTATAGCATGGTGGTTGAGTTTCTACAATGTGGCTTTCTTTAAACTCTAGAGGTTCACTGACAGAGCGTCAGCCCCTTGCTTTGTTATGCTGGTGTCTATCTTTGGTGTTTATAGTATAAGATGAGGGCACTCTTTGTAGATAGCTTCATAGTCTACCATTAGGGAATCCTCTATGTGTGTGTAACTCCCACACTCTGATCGGATAGCTGTGGAAAGAATGCTGTATAAAAATCCACAGTGCAAAAATTATCATGTTTGAGAAGATGATGTGTGGACTGGAGATACTTATTAAATCTTTTGGTTGTTTTTTTTTTGCACTTCAACCATTTATGCACTGGAAATTGGAAGCTGGATGTTCTTCTTACAATATGGTGGATGATACCATGATAAAGCAGTAGAATTAAATACCTATGAGTCATAGCTAGGTGACTGACATGCTCAGAAGAATGGTTTTTTTTGCCTGTTCTGACGATACTGTTCTCTTACCTCCATTTGACTCCCTTTTATCAGCCGCTGACAGCAACACTCTCTTTCTCTCTATGCAAAACAGTCTATCTTTTACTGTTTACTTCACACTCCATTTCTCACCCGTTCCATCGCTCTGCTCTCTGCATGCCTGAACTGATAAATCGCGCTTTGCCAAAGCAGGGAAGTGTGTTCAGCGAGCATCCTATCATTACAGAATGAAAAACATTTGGCTTTTAAAGAGGTTGTCAATCTGTTGCCAGTGTGAGCAGCCAAAATCCTGTGGCATGTGCTAAGGGATTCACAGACCTTGGAGACACTTACAGGAGGAAGCCGTGTGGTTAGATTTCATGGGTTTCACCCTTGAGATATTAATATGTCTTAAATTATAGTCTGATTGAAAACAGGGAGGTAATTTCAGTCAGCTTTGCTGTAATCTGTCAGCAGCTGCAGAGTGCAAATTTAAATGTTTGCTGTAAGAGACCTGACAAGAAACTGTGGCAACATGCCTTTGGGCCTAATTTAGATTAATTAGACGTTCGTACAGCGTCTCTATTTTTTTAGCGCTGATTTTCTGTTTTACAACTTCCTTCACGACTGATCTTTGATTGCAGTTCCGTTTACCATCTGATTGCTGTTTTTATGTTAAACGTAATTGGATAGCACCTTTCATGGTACAGGTTGCTGTATCACCATCTCACAGATATTATGCCTGTCAATTCCAATTATTTTTTATTGCAATTGCAATTAGATCCTAGGACAATAATCCTGGATAAGCCTTATAGGGTGTTGTGTTGAGATACAAAATTACGTTTTAATATGTTGAGGATAAGTTAGGCAATTTGGTTTCATCAGAATAATCTCAGACATAATCTCTTTTTTAAATTCTTTGGCCAAGAAAGAAATAACAAATGTTTGAAAACATCTAACTTCTAATAACCTTGGATTGGACAAATCTCTCAACAATCAAATGTCTTAATGGAAGGAATTCATTGCTCAATCACCCTAGATTAGATCAACGCATGAACATATGGTAGGCTAGCTACGACTCTCTGTGGAATCTTTTAAGGAAAACAGAAGAAATAGCAATCTTGTTTATAAGGACAAAATTGCAAATTCATCAAATAATTCGTTCACGTAAACAAATGAATGGCTGTTACATGTTAAGGTTAAGTTCAAATATTGGGTTAATGGTCATAATAGGTCATTATTTGTATAAAACAGAATAAAATCACTCTTGCTTGTGCTATTTTGTGCAAATATTTCAGTAATCAGTGTGGTATGAGAGTAAAAACAGGCATAATCAAGCGCTATGTGTTGATCAATTGTTGCAGAATTTCAACATCTTAATTTCAAGTATCTATGATTAGAAAGGTTTTAAGTGTTTGGGTGGAGTTGCCTGGGTGGAACGCCACATTAGAAACTCAGCGGTAAACATTTTCAGTTTAAACTCATACAAACATAACTCTGAGGTTGGATATAACCACAGGAGTTGTGCAAGCTCTACAGTGTTTTAGGTTAACACATGGTTCTTCAAAGATTAGAAAGACAAACCATCCAATTTGGAGGCATGAAAATCGCTTGGCCCAAATCCTTCAAAGCACGTCAATGCTACATTCCTGGACCGACAGTCAGCTTGCATGCGTACTCTGGTATTTTGTAGAGAATTATATCATGAGGCTGGATTCCTTTCGGAATACTGAATTCGTCTCGATCATGCTTTCTTCCACCACACTGATGGGAGGGTAGATTCAGGGTGGCTTTTAAATCTCCAAGCGCAGTACATTTATCCCCAAATGAAAATTAGTTTAAATCTTTTCCAAACATTATTTCAAAACACTTCCACCTGGTTGTGCAGAGTGGGACTCTGTTTTAAGTGATGTCACGATGTTATGACAGAGTTCGAGTTTCTTGCATTACCTTGTATAAATAAATGTCTCTGGATGTACCACGGCGTCGTTGAACATTTACTTTTCACAAAATTTAAACACTGAGCAGCCCAAAAGCTCTCCAGAGCTTTCAGTATATGTTTAAGCTACTTAAGAGGAACCAGTTTCTAACATGTAGAAACTGTTGGCTGTGCCAGTAACAATGTTATGAACCACCATTTAACAATACCCACTTTTATAGTGGGCATTTGATTTTGCATAGAAGAAAATGTGTTTGTATAAAGCCTCAGCTTTAACTGGCTTATCATCATTAACAGTGTGCTAAACTGAAAGATTGCATTGCGGCGTTATACCACATGCTGCCAACGTACTAGTACCCTTGGTGTTATTTTACAGAACTTTTGGCAGTGGTGCAGATGGTAGCTGGTAGCATTAAGGTCTGTGCTTTGTTTTAAACCTGATAGCTTTAAACTGATATTCTAACAACCCAAAAGTCAGCTCAGGTTGCATGTAGGTTGAAACCATAATTGCTAGCGCTCCACCCCTGTCTGCAGTGTAATTTTAAACCAAGCTTTAAGTCAAATAAAAGCGTATCTATACTCCTGATGGCTTCAAATGATTTTGCTCAGTCATTTACTTAAAAGGCAGCAGATTGAGGAATCTTATTTTAACAAAGGCTATTTGTTTTTACCTGTGATATATGTGGTGAAAGGCAATGCCATTATCCAAATGTCCCTAACTGTGTTCTGATTTAAACCCCAAATAAGCATGGCCTAAACAAGACAAGCTATTTTGGTTTGTTTTTAGCTCTGACAGTTACTCAACCTCAGCTACATCACTCACATTCATAGCTGGTCCACAACTAGAGATGTGCAGAGGACTGTTTTTTAATCTCATGCATTTAACTGTTGGTCCCAGAATATTTTCTAACTAATTCAGCTGGTTCTATTTCACAATATACTGTATAAACACATTTTAAACCACCACATACCTGACCAAGCAGTTACTAAGGATGCTGTACATGCATTGTGTTTTCAGTACCGGTATTTCAGGAACTACTGATCTCGTGAGATTTTCATACACAACCGTCTTTAGAGTTTACAAAGAGCGGTACAAAATGTCCTTGTTGATTAGAGAGGTCAGAGGAAATTGGCCAGACTTGTTTGAACAGACAAGAAGTCTAAGAAAACTCAAATAGTCACTCTTTACAAATGTGCTGAGCAGAAATGCATATCGCGTATCACAAATGCATTTTTACTACGTTCGACTGTGTATCATTTTAGATTATAAATCATTTTGTCTATTAACTATGAAAGTTGGCTGTAATTGTGGTGTAATTAATAAAACAGTTGATGTGATGTTTGGGAATCCTAATTTCCCATCTTGGATGTTAAATGAAAAGAGGAGGATCTCTGCTGTGACAATAAATCTATTTTGCTTCCTGCCACTGCTGTAGGTAATTAATTAAAGTACTTCGGATACTGCTGAGTTCTGAGGCTGTAGCTCTGACCTCGTACACTTTCAACGGCGCAAGGACACATCCAGCAGATCTCTCTGTTTCTGTCTCTGCTATCACACCACCCCCTCTTCTTTTCTTGGCATGTCTCCTCAGTGCTAAAAGAGGTCTATTTACCCAATAAACCCATCACTTCCTTTCAAACATAGGAGCTAAGCGGTCGTCATGGAGACAACTTCATGGCGAGAAAAAAGGAGTGAGAGATATTGAGAGAAAGGGAGATAGAGATTAAGAGTTTGCTATAAACATCACTGGCAGTGCCATCAGCAGAGCAGACAGTGAAGCTGTACATATTGATGCAAGGACGACTTTCTGCCTGAAGCAAATGTGTGTCCTGAATTAGATGTCTCTACTGTGGCTCTTCTCTTATAAACTCAACCAGTGAACTCTCAGTCAGGTGCATGAAGGTCATCCCATCACTTCTTCTCTTTCTCATTAGGTCTCAGATCTGCTCCTCCCGGTCTAGCCAAAGCTTTCCTGTCCTTCAGTTTCCCATCGTCCTGTCAGCCCACACATTATGTCCACCCTTGTTCATGTGGCATTCATTTTGGGTTGTGACACCTCATTCAAACACTTCACAAAAGGCTGTAATGAAAACAGAGTAATTGTCTTTGACACTGATGAAACTTTCATCTGTCAGTTCTCCCACAGCAAGCCAGAGTGATAGGGCATATTCAGGCTGTTTTTTCTTTTCTTTTCAGAAAAGACGTTCATTCAGACCACTTGAATGCACAATTTTAAGGGTCCATGTTTCTCTTCAGGTCTCCTGCTGTCTCACTAGCAGTGTTAGATAGAGTAGAAAACTCAGACTTGTGTAAAAGTACAGCTACATTATTAATAAATGTAGAGATCAAGAAGATTACTTAAATCTACTTGTATAATTAATTCAGATATGACATTTTTTCAAATTTGACACAACTAATCCACAACTAATATGCTGCTTCTGTAGCTTACAACGTTCAATAACTAGCTAGCTAGCTTTTTCAAGTTAATTTATACATGATTCTAGCTAGGTAGTTAGCTATTTAATGAAGATGGTTTTATTCTGGAGGTCACCTACTGGCTATATCAGTACTTATTACTGATTATATTTAACATGACTGACATCTTAAGTTAATGCACTCCTTCATACTGTAAAACATCACAAGATCTGGCTGGCTAGTGTAAATAGGTTGGACACTATGTCATGAAATGCTGAGACATGCACTCATAATTTGCATATAAATATTAACTTTTTATATATTGAGCCTGGGATTCTCCTTCTGTGCCACTGTCTCAGACACTGCTGCTGCTGCTGACTAAGCATTTGGTGCCTGAACTATAGACTTGGACTGGATCTTGAAAATTCATCATTTAATATTCGAACATACTGTCTATTTGTCTATTAAATTGTCAGAAAGTCTTCTGGGGTTAAATGCATTATTATTTATGTACTTTGCAACAGTAATTAAAAATAAATGAATTAAAGTTAAATGTAATTAAAAAAGTATATAGGTCAAGTAAACGTTCCGACTTAAATATATTCAAAATTATCTCTTCAATGAACCATGTTCACTGTTCTTAGTGTTTTAGTGGCATTTCCCCTGGGATGGCGTTTAAGCAAAAACCAATCATCTTTATGACCTCAGATGAATTGAAGCATAGCATCAATCACCAGGTTACTCTCACTGACTGGCAATTCTCTTTACAACACGCAAAGATTTACAATACGCTTTTAGTGTTCTGAAATCAATAACTCATTTTAATTTAAAGCTTTCCCTTGCCATCCCATGTACACTCTTCCCTCCTTTTCTGTCTTTCTTTTTTCATTTGAAGTGTGATTGGAGTAGACTTCGGTGCGTCCAAGACCAATTTCCTTTAAGCTTCCTGAGAGCTGACAGGGAACGTTTCTAGTCCAGGTGGAGAAAATAACAGGGAATTAAAAAGTGGGAAATTCCAGCAGTAAATCTTCAAAGCATTCCGTCGTACACGTGTATAGGCAGTGTGTATGATTTTAAGTGGAAATGTTCCTTCGATCATATAATCACAGGTTTTAATGTGAGAGGCATTTTTGAGATCTTTGAAAGATGTCACACGTGGCAAGGTCTTCGACAGAATTTGTAACATACAATTTTTATTTATTTATTTATTTATTTATTTATTTATTTATTTATTTATTTATTTACTCTAAACCATGGTTGAAAATGTAAAAAAAAAAAATGAAAATAAAATAAAATTAAATTAAAAAAAAAAAAAAATCAGTTCAACCCTAGACACTCTGCAGACATACTGAAACTATTATGTTTAATATTAAGAAGAAAAAAAATGATTTCCCTGTTTCCCATCTATCATTCCGTGACTACATTGTGACTTTGCAAGATTTCACTTTCAAGAGAATTGCTATTGATTTATGTGGTATAGTTACTCTAGGCTAATTGTTATCTCCAATCATTTCTATTAAGGTTACAAAATGTACAAATTGGATGTGAACCAAATGTGCAAATTAATTCAAACAGACTTCTCATTTTTAGAAACATTCGACATGACATTTTGTCTTCCATAAATGCTCAGCATGTATCCCTGGAGTTCTAAGGCTAAGCTTATGACTGATGCATGCCTCTTGTTTCTGAAGGAAGTGCACAGGCAGTGTGTGTTTGTACATCTGTCACTCACTTCAGTTAGCGCTGTATCAGAGCAGCAGGGAATCAGGGTTTATCTTGTAGCCATTGGGAAACAGCAGCTGAGTGTTATTTTTACTTCTGATGGTGTGTAAAGGTGGAATATCTGCCTGGAGGTCCATCGGCATTAGCAGGGACAACGAGCCAGAATAGGTGAGCAGGGTGAAAGGTCGAAATGTTCTGTTCCTGAATAAACTGAACAAAGAAATCCACAGGGTGATGGAGTGAGGATGCAGTGGGTGGTAGTATATTTAGTAAATGTTTATTATTATCCATGCAAATCAGTACTGATATTAGATGGGAAGGCTAAAAGCTAATATCTGTTAATAGCTCAACAATAAAAAATATTATGGTTTAATAAGGTCATATCAATGGGATAAAACACACACCCATATTTAAAGACAGAAGAGGATCTAGGGTTAGGGTTAGTATTTAATTAGTATGTAATCTGTTAGCCCAGACAGTTGTACATTCACAGCATCACCTCCTGAACCGTACATGTGACATCATATACTTTAATCTCAATGTCATCTTCTCTACTTAGATATCTCCTCGTTACAGTGTGATATCAGCATGTGGAGTCTCTCCTCTCTCTATCTGTGTCACAGCAGTGTTTAAAGAGGCAGTAAATGCTTTAATCTCACTCTCGATCAGACACGTCTACTATACAAAGACAAAACAGCTCACATGCAATGCGGTGCTGGATCTGAACTCTGTTCCATGATGGTAGCGAAAGCAGATTAAACCAGGTATTCTCCAAGATGGTTCAAGCTTCTTCTAGAGAAAATGAGATAAAGATTTTATAGTTAGAACATATATAGTATTTGATTAATATTTAGTTTGTCCATCAGATGTCTCAGGTATAATAAGGGTTAAATGTAAGGGAAAATTTAAATGGTGAGGATTTCTGTAAGAAGTTTATTTAACATTTATGGAAGAAAGTCTCTAGTATGTTTTGCATTATGGGAAAGTCATCCAGTTTCTCAGGGATATAACACATTATGTTCTTTTTTTCTCTTATTAATGTTATTAACAAACTGGTGAGAAAAAAATAATGTTTGTAGCTGCTATAACAAACATGATAACAGTAGTTTACTTGTCTCACAGATGATCCACAACATTAAACATGACTATAAATGGATAAAAAGTGTCATTTATTAAAAAAAGAAATGTCTAAAGAAGGTCTAAAGTAAATGTCCATTTCCAACAAAATCTGTCAAATGTATTTGCCTGCAGAATCCAGAAGAAATTGGGTTAAAATTCCTTAAGAACTGACCTGGTAAGACTTTCAGTGATGTCTGTCTTATGTTTAAAGTTATATTTTTTGCCGAATGCAACAGTTTTCAATTAGCGTTATATAATAACATATTCCACCTTATAAACATTCAACCACTTCTTCACATTGTGTACTGACAGACTTCAAGTGCCCTTAGGCTTTCATCCTAAACATCAAGAAATTCCTGATTTTCCACAGTACAGGAAATTCTATGGTAAAGTCTGTGGTAATCTTACATAAGCCACAGATGCGGTGGATTGTGATTCGACTGGAACACTGCAACACTGACGGCTGTGTTCTAAGGTTACTTAAGTCTACAAATCTGACTAGCGTCCTTGAATATTCCCCCTATAATTCTGTTCACCAGATAATAGCTTGAGAGCGAGTGCTTGATAAGCATATAGTGGGCAGAGCTCTGAAAATTGTAAAGCTGTGACCAAAAGTGACTTTTTTATAGACTGAAATATTACCACACATATGTTTGTAATTCTAGCTTTTGTGGGGCAATTCCACTGACTTGTGTGTTACTGTAGCTAAATAATTGTCTTGTCCTCATGTAGAAGTAATTGCTAAGAGGAAGAGAGGCTTGGCTGGTTAATTTCCTCTGGATAGGGAGTCATGACAGACCTAATTTGGCACAGACACACAGTACAAATAACACCAGTTACTGGGAATAATACCAGCCATACACAAGGCAGTGAAGGGTCTGCTGGTGTTCTGGAGCGCCCCAAAGGTATCATCTCTACAGGGCCATCTGGACTGCAGAGCACAGAGATCCCCCTGCTATTCAGGCCCACAGGAAATAAACTCCTCTGGGTTTCTGATCAGAGCAAAGAGCCTTCACCTCCTAAACCCTGCAGAGACATAGACTCAGTGACTGTTTATCATGCTGTTCAGTTTGATTACAGGGAAAAGATTTCAGGTGTGTGTCTGCGCACCAAATGTTTGTAGAGTGTCCTTCTCTTTCCTGAAGTGAATGCATAAATATTAATGAGGTAAAGCCAGAAGTTAATGTTCAAAATTCAGGTCACGCTGTTTATCAACAACAAAACCAATTTCGGCTCACAGTAAACAGGGTTTCGTGTGTGTGTGTGTGTGTGAGTGTGTGTGTGTGTGTGTGTTTTATCATATGTAAGGGGATTATTTGTTAGAATACATGATTATACAACTGGTTAAGCAACAATGATTGCTAATTAGGAAAGGAATAAAACATGATGGGATGAGTTGTTATAGAAAAAATAATCACAGTAGGTGAGGTAATGTGGAGAGGAGGGCTCTTACCTCTCCAAATGTGATTTTGACTGTATATTTGATTATATTATATATAAGTGAATTAATGAAGTGTTTTATTGCTCTTATACCATTACAACTTAATTTTTTTTTAAAGAAAGAATATCATACAATTTATCTGTACTTAGTTACATAGTCATCGTCTCACCAGCTTCTAGTTTTTCTCTCTTATGAATAGGACAAGACTTTCAAATCTTTGCCATGGCAGAAAACCTGATGTTACAGCTTTACTTCTGACAAAGCGCTGTGCAGAGTCCTTCCATAAAGGTTAAATAAATATGTCCTCACTGAAAACCTTACCATATCAGCAATTATACAGTCATACTTTGTTAGCATGTTTTAATCCATTTAATTCTAGGTTTAGATTATGCGCAGAGTCTGCAATACAAGTCTGTGATTAGCTGTAAATATAGTGTATTAGAGCAAGTGCAGCTAGAACTACCTTCAGAGCTGCTGTTATTGAATTGTACAGTAATCAACATCCCTTCCTTTCACAGGAACAGAACTGAAAGGGTTTATTGCACAGGCATCTTCAATCTCTTAGGATTTCATTACAAAAGAGGGCAGTGTCCTTTACGGTGCCAGAGAAAATGAATATGGGTATTGATTTCTGAGACTTTTACAACAAATCTGATCAGTGGTCTTAAGCATTTTACCTTCCCTTATCAATAGCAAGGCGGGATAGTTATTCTAGCCAATTGAGCAGTCCAGACATTCAGTCTGTGAAGGTGAATGCAGAGGTCAGGTTTCCAAATAGAGCATCAGCTTTGTGATAATTACTGAGGTTAGTGGGTTAACAAAGTCAGTATGGTCGTATAAAGAATCTGTGCTCTACTAACCGCCACCTGGGTTCCCAAATAACCTCCATTTCCCCATCCATCTTTTGATTAAGCGTAGCGAATTCCCTTTATCCAACTTAAATTCATCTTTACTGCTGGATTTTGCTTTATGGGCCTTCAGACCACATCATATGAGATGAAATAGCCAGGCAAAAAGGTCACGTAATGCAAGATTTACTGTATGGAGCTTCCTGTTAGATGGGAAGATTAAAATAAACTCAAAGTGACAGATAAAAGAGAGAAGTTCTTTTTCTCTGTGGGATGAAAGCATTTCCCTATCAGTGATAGCTGATAGCCCCATGAGTGAGGGGAATACACACACACACACACGCAGAGAGAGAGAGAGAGAGAGAGAGAGAGAGGGGGGCAGGGAGGGAGGGAGGAACAGACATACAGACAGACAGACAGGCCTGGGTAGCACATGTGGATAAGGATTTAAATGAAGGACTGATTCATTTCCCTTTCAATCTATATTCCATTACATATAATTTCCTGTATTAAACTACTACCCAGGCTTATTTTTTTTTCATTTATTTCCTCAATGACATGTGCAATATATATTCTTGAATAAAGTCATGCTTCAGTCTAATGTTTATAACAAAAAAAAAGGTGTATAAAGTAAATGGAGTCTAATGAAATCTAATTAAATAAAAAAAATACTAATTTTTTACTAATTACTTAGTAAAACTAGTTAGTAAACAATCAAATATATTTCTTTTTTCCCTTATATTTACTTCCTATGGGATATATAGACTGTTTTTTCCTGAATAGATGCATATTTTATGTCTGATATTGATAAATATATATATAAAAAGTGCAAGGGTGAGAAAATGAAAACGTTAACGGTGTGACATGAATTAGAGAAACATTAGGACATAAGTGTTGTAATATCCCCTGTTCCAGTGTTCCTGGTCCAGTTAGACCATTCTAACTATTAACTTTTTTTATGACATTGTTTTACAATACACACAACAAGTTTTTCATTGGATTGACTGCCATAGAATTACTTTACTAAAATCAGCTCAATGCAGAGGAAATAGGAACGTTAGTAATAAATTAATACAGAATATAGTATATTTCTGATCATTGTTAGCATAAGTATGACTGACAAGATAAGTCATATTATTAATGAACAAGAGTTTATTTAAGATCAATGCTTATTTGGAAATAAGCAAAAAAAAAAAAAAAAAAAAGTCTGATCACCCAGAGCACTGTAGCCTTGATGTGGATTTTAATAAAGGGTGTTGGATTTCTTTTCGGAGTCTCTCTTGCTCTACCACTCCCCTTAAGACCTGAATGGTGTGACCCTTGCCTAGGCCTGAAGCTCTCCGTCAGTTTCTATTATGGCAAGTTTCAAACACTCACTGCCTTAGGGGGAGTTTGAGGTTTGCTTTTGGCTTGCGGTGGGACATTTGTAACATGCTGTTTGTTCAAGCTGTACTTCCCCTTCATAAACAGTAATGAGCCGCATGCCTCTTCATCAAGACTAGAGCTGATGAATGGAGCACAGCAGGTCATGTTGAGGTGGATGACCCTTTTAATGCATATGATGCACAGCCTAGAGTTAGAGTCTCTCTAATTTATCTGGCTTAAATTACTGTACGCTGTTGTTTTTGAAGCCGCAAGGATGAGGTCAAAAAAATAGATGAGTAAGAGGCTCGTAATGAAATTAAACAGACGATGGTCCCCCTGGGTTGTGTCCTATATATTATGTCCTCGTCTTACATAAACCAAAAGGCAAATCAAATAAGCATCAACAGGACACTTGAGTCAGAGTGGAACATGTGGACTGGTTTGAAAAAATGAAAAGCAATTATCACAGTTGTTCATTTTATTTTTTCTCACATGTATTAGCTGGCTGTGCCGTAACTTTCACCTTAAGGTATGTGACACTATTAGCCTCAATTTCACGGCCCTCTTTTCCGTCTTCGGTCAATAGAGAGATCTCCTGCTGCGGGGCACGGGTGGAGATGGTTTAGAGGTTAAGGCTTAAAACAGTGGGGTGACTGTAATTTTGAACAGCTTGCAGCCAAAATACAATCCAGGACAATTACCATGAACATGCACACATCACATGGATAGTGTTAAGGACTGTGATGAGAAAGAGAAGTTTCTGTTTAAGACTTTCTAAAAGGAACCAACACTGTTGAAATCCATTAATCTATCTTCAATATATACACAAAAGCATTTGGACACCTGACCCCCACATCCATATGTGTTTGTTGATCTTCTCATTCCAGATTTAGGCCTCAATTACTGTTATAATAAGTCACTCGTCTGGAAAGGCTTTTCACTAGATTTTGTGGGATTTGTGTTCATTCAGCCACAAGGACATTAGTGAGGTCAGTCACTGATGTTGGGTGTGGAGGCCTGGGGTGAAGTCAGTGCTTTGAATTCATCCCAGAGACCTTCAGTGGTGTTCTGTGCAGGACTCTCAAGGTTTTCCACTCCAATCTTGGCAAATCGTGTATTCAAAGACCTCGCTTTGGTGGTCAGCTGTCCACAAACCTTTGGCCAAATTGTGTATCTAGCTTATTTCTTTTCTTATCTTGTTTCCTCTTGACCTGTCCTCCTGTTATATTTGATCTGTCAACTAAAGCAACTGGTGAGCCTTTGAAACAAGCAGCTCAGCAGGGAGCAGCTTCTGACTATGCCTCTTTGTGTGTGTGTATGTGTGTGTTGCCCAGTAAGGTATTAGCCTGGTATTTTTGACACTAAATCAGTTGATCAGCTACAGATTTCTTAGGAACTCCTATTTTCATAGGAGTGTATGACCACTTGGCCAACAAACACACACACACATACACACACACACACCCACCTTATCTGGACTGCTTTAAATTACAGCTTGGCAGGGACCCAGGTGCACATGTACACACACAGACACACACAGACACACACACACACATACACAGCCAAAATGCCATAAGTTGTTGACACCATTACACCTTGTTTATCAGTCCTTTCCATCTCTCTCACACAGAGATGCTCCTCTGAGAAGCACTGTGTTTAGCTGTGCGTTTAATTATGGCATGACTAATCCTTCTGCTTCTTCAGCTGTATGGGCTCTCACACTGAGCTTGCCACAGGAGATATTATGTGCGCTGGAGTAGACAAGAATACTCCTGACTCTTACAACACTGTCATGTCTCTCACATTCTCCAGCATATGGTATTCTCATAAAAATCATTCAGTTCATTCCTCAATTATGACACTTACGGTGTTCGTTCTGTGTGTCTGTGTGCAGAGCTGTGGGAGTTGAACAGGACATGGGTGTTCCAGGCAACAGAAGGGAGTCTGCAGCACTACAGCATGCTGCTGGATGAGACTCGGGAGAGGCTGATTATTGGAGGGAAAAACACACTGTACTCTCTTAACCTGGACAGAGTCAGTGAGCCTCATAGAGAGGTAGGTGTGTGTGTGTGTGTTTTTGTGTGTGAAAGTCTGATGCAAACTTCAGACTTTCATATCTTTGATACACATTCATGCACTATGAAAACAGTGGAGTTCAAAGTGGTTCTGTGAACCATATAATCAATGATAATAATAAATCTAAAACAATAAATGCTAGCTAGGTAGCTAATAACAGCATAGTTACTTAACAGCAGTACAACAGGCATTTTTCTTTTATATCAGCAAAGTGCTTTATCAATGAAAAAAATGTAAATGTATGTGTTATACAGCAAATATATATATTTATACATTTAATAACAATATTCATAACCCAACCCAAGCCAGATAATCTTTATAATGACATATACATTACTACATTACTAGGGATTAAATACTACAAAATATTACATACTGCATTAAAGAAATGCTTTTGTTGTTGTTGTTGTTGTTTCCTTTTTTCCCTCTTTTTCTTTTCAGCAATACATAGTTAACTGGCCTAATATTTTTATTCATGAAGTAACAGGAAAACAGGGTGGCAGTGCACACAGAAAGGGTCTAAAATGGTGCTTTCAGCTCAGATGTAAACATACAAAGGTTAATTAGAAAGTTTTCCTCTAAAAGGTAGTCAGTTTCCATGGTTTAAAGGGTGGTTGTTTAGTTTTGGTCAGAAGAACACAGACAGTGCTACTGTGTGGACCTGCCCTTAACCTCAGGGCCTTGAAATCTAGCCAGCTAAGTTTCTGTGTTTAATTTGATTTAATTCAATAAGGAACGGGAGTTTGGAAACAACGCTGTCTAGAAGCACATTTTACAATGAGCACTGCTGTTCATGACGTAATCGTTTAGGAGAAATGTTCCATGTTCTTTAGTGACCTTGTTCACTGTCTCTGTCTGTGTCTGTCTTAGATTCACTGGGCTAGCTCTGAGGAGCAGGTGGAGGACTGTCTCATGCAGGGCAGGGAGAAGGTACATTGTCGGCGACTGTGTAAAAAAAAGAATAGATTTTCTCTTGCTTTAAGGTGACATGTTGTAAAGTATGTCATCCTGCCTTTTTCCCCAGCCGGAGTGTGCTAACTACGTCAAGCTTATCCAGCCATATAACAGCACTCATCTGCTGGCATGCGGCACTGGAGCCTTCAGCCCGATGTGTGCCTATATCAGAGTCAGCCATGGAGCAGAGGTAGGGCAGCTTCTCTCAACAGCTTCCATATCATTGTTTCAACACTCAAATGTTCTATAAATGCGACACAAGCAAAAATCCCTCACATAATTCCTTTATTTCTATTCTGGACAGAAGTACATGTACCGTACCTATGTCTGTTTTCTTCTTCTTTCACCTAAAACATTTGAATTCTGCTCAATACAGAAGAGAAGAATCTCTTCTTTCTTCTAGTCACTACATTTCCAAACACTACATTACATTACACGTTTCTTAATAATTATTTATGTATTAAGTCATAAGATGACTTTTCTTAAAAACTCTAAACCTTAACAGATGTGAAGGCAAATACGAGACCTTATACCCTTTTTTATTTCTCATAGCTATTTGTACTGTGACAGCTAACTATTAGCATTTGTGTTATTAGCATTACTAGCTAACATTTGAGAGACTGGGAATAAAGCTGTAGGGAGTTAGAGTTAACCCTAGCCTATATTTTCCGAAGGTATTTGGTTCTTTGGTAAAAGAAGCACTAATTTACCATCAGTAACTAAAATAAGTGTGTGATTTGAGGAAGATGTCTTCTGAGAATCGTCTTCACACTTTAATACTTTAAGTAAGTGTAATAGTTTTTACTGTCTGAAGTGAAGTTGATAAAGAATTCAGGTACTTTTCCTCCTATAAGGATGACAAACAGCAAGATCTTTATTCCTGGTCAGGCAAACATGGAAAAACATGTTCTGATGGCTGTGTTAACATGATTAAAGCCATAGATTAAGACTGAAGATTTGTGCACATAAGAAAGCAGCCTGTTTTCAGAATAGTTATACTGTATGCGTGTCTGAGGCAGATGGGTGTAGTCAGAAGCGGCATGATGGTCAGTGAAATGCTTTGGTCCTCTCTGTTGATCATTAACCAACATGTGTCTTGGAATGGATACGTTTTCCTCTGTTAGAGGATTTGTCCGTGACTCATAAGACTCGCAGTATTCCTCGTACCAGATAAAACAATACATGCTGGAAACTTCTTATCCAACCACAGTGTCGTGAGAGCGGTTAAATCCACCATATAGATTTTGAATCTCGCATAAATAATTAGAGAAAACTGATCAGATGTAGACCCAAGACTGCCACTTATTCAATTCATACTTAATGTAGAAAAAAGTGATGGTGTTGACAGTCAGGGCTCTACTGTAGACCACTTAAAAAAGGAATTTGTTTAGGCTTCAGTGATGGGACGTTTCATCCTTCTCACTCTGTTCAAATCCATGACTAAACATTCAGGCAACCAAAAACAAACAGTCTCATCCTCTCTGGAGAATGCCAGCCAAATTACAGAGTGGCTAATCACAGGGAATGAAGGTTTATTTGAAGCAAAAAAGCAATGTTTAGAAGAAACATAAAAGGCTGAGGAGTAAAAAGCTTTTTTTTTTTCTTTATATGTTAGAGACCTCTGGCTGGCCTGAACCACTTTTACACAATCATTGTATTGTGTTGTGTCTCTCCTCCCATTGTCTTTAAACCTGTGTGTCATGTATAGTCGATGCCATGTTCATATGTTACGATTAGAAGAACCGCAGTTTGAACTGGTGCTGTGGTTTGACCCTAAAGTCTGGGCTCAGTCCTAATAACTATTTAATTCATCATTAACTGTATCAAAATGCAATAAAACTTTATATTGAAACATAAAAAAAAATTGACTTTCTTGTTAAATTAAAAGTAATACAATACATGTGCATACTATTTTTGTTTAAAACTTCTATGTTTACATAACATAATGTGTATTCAGTGTGAGGAGTTAATCAAATAAACCAAACTTTACTTACAACATCATCAGCAAAACATAATTAAAATAATATTCATACATAAACTTAAAAAAATAAATAAATAAATAAATAAATAAACATCCAAAGTAAGAAAGAAAGAAAGAAAGAAAGAAAGGCAAAAAACGTTTAAATGTTCTTCATAACCAGTAAAATAAAGAGTAGATACTTATACACGTCCTTTCCTGTGCTCTTTATGCTGCGGGTGAGGTTCTCATGCTCATTTCCTTAGGGAGAAGTTGCAAGTTTGCCTTTGGCTTGTGGTAAGGGGCAGGAGATCAGAGCGAGAGTAATTAGAGGAGGCAGGTTTGAGCAGGGCACCTGATAACCCCAGCACTCAGCTGCAGGCAAAGAGGTAAACCACTCAAGCTAAGAGAAAAGCAATGAAGCAGTGAGCTACCAGAGTTACTGCACATGCATAATGTTCTCCACCCTCAAAATGCACAAAACAGATGGATATAAACACAGATCCACAAAATATAACTGTTGATACACTAACCCAGTCTGACACTCACACACAGTCGATGTAAGGTGAGGGTGAGCAGGGTGATGACATGCAGATGTTCATGTGATGACAAGTGAGACTGATCCAAGAGTGGACACAGAACAGAGCCGGAGTGAGAAGGAAACTCACAATGGATGGAATCTACACACACACACACACACACACACACACATGCCCAACTTAACCTGGTTGTGTCTTGTACCTCAAAATACACAGTAACATCGCAGCCTTCTGCTCACTTTAACACCAATATGACACATCACCCACTTCTGCACTCCATTAAACAGACCAGTTCACATCCCCATTTCACATCAACATCCCACATTTTCCTGTGTTTATTTCCATTATTCAGAATGAATATATTAGAAACTGACATGAATTCAAATACAAATAACAGACACACCATTTAATTATTGCCTTGTTCCGGAACTACTGATTAAAACTAGGAATGGACTTCAGGACTGTTTTCATTTTCAAAATAGTTTTCCAGGTTTTTTGAGGACAAAAAGAGAAAAGAAAAGAAAAAAAAAAAAACCATCTGGTTTAGGCCATACCAAACTGTGCTAACATAAGTCACCACCGCATCTCACTAGGCTAAATTGAAAATAATTATCATAATTTTTCATAAGTATTTTGGACATATTCTACCAAATGTATACAAGACAGCATCCTGGTCACTTTGAGTCTAATTGTAAAGATATTAGAGAAGCTATTCACTGTGCATACTACATAAAATTGAGAATGCATTTTGAAATACAAATGTCATAATGTCAAGACATTTTATTGCATTTCTACTCACACAAGTAGGCCTATGTTCTTACTGTAGGGGGAAAATACAAAAAAACTTTTACACACACACACACACACACACACACAAAACTACAAACTACAAACCATATGCCCTGCAAATGTGAACCATGTGTTTGAGTGAGTGAGAGAGAAAGAGAGAGAGAGAGAGAGACAGAGACAGAGACACAGAGAGACAGAGAGAGAGAGATCCAGGTTCACTTATTTCATGTCAGAGAACAACACTGGTAGCTGTGATGCTTAAATGATACTGCTTCTCTTGTCTAAAGTTAGTTATCGAGTCAATGGTCAATGGTCCACATTCATTTCAAGATGTGAATGAATGGCCAGCACATACTGACACAGTTTATCTATTTAGGTGGATTTATTTGGTTATTTATTAGCTATTAACTAAACAGTAAGACTGTGGAGGATAAACAAAAGCAGTGCTGAACTATTAGCCTAACTGCATGTTTGATTCATAAAGGTTTCCAATGACTTATTTGTACATTATAACCTATAATATAAAGCTAATTTAAACACTTTATACGCTATGTAGCATTTTCAAAGCAATACTCACCAGATTAAAAGGACATTATTAAAAAACAGCAATTAAACATGGCCTGACTATTCTATTAATTTATTGTATTTTCAAAGACAGGAAAGGTGATTTTTTTAAAGCTGTACTTCAGTAAGAAAAATATTTAGGTCATCCACTGGTGTGTATAGGATGGTCTGTAGAGAGAGTGTGTGTGTGGCTTCTCTTCCAGAATTCTCATTTCACTGTCCACTTATTCACCTGGATGTAATATTTCCCCCCGAGATGCAGTGTGGAAGTGTGAAATGGAGGTGGAGGTGGAGGTGTGTGTGGTGTGATGGATAGGTTGTG
Organism: Hemibagrus wyckioides; assembly: GCF_019097595.1. NCBI lineage: Eukaryota > Metazoa > Chordata > Actinopteri > Siluriformes > Bagridae > Hemibagrus > Hemibagrus wyckioides. The sequence goes on from NC_080713.1 coordinate 22,838,926, forward strand.
TAATACATCCTGATAGTGACAGTGTGAATAGATTAGGATGTGTGATAGGCTGCATTATATGCTGACAGGCTGACTGATGCCTCACTCTCTGTGATCTTCTGCCCGTCCTGCCCCTGATCTGTGTTTATGGGAATGGCTTGAAACCATTTTCTACAAACCACGTCAGGCCAAATCTGATCAGTGTGTCAGATAAGAGGACACACTGAACACAGACACACTGGATTTAGAGTCCTGTTCTGTGGGTTTAGGGTATTGTTAGAGGGTTGCAGTGCTTCTTTCAAAGACATATGTCAAACTATTCAAAAAGATTGTTACTAAATAAAGAAAAAAAAAATGAAATCCATAGTTGTACCCAGATACACTGTTCAGCAATTTAACATTAGATAAGCTAGCCAGCTAGCTAAACACAGCTGTGCTAATGATGTGATTATATGCTAATAACATCTTCCCATTTGACTTCAGTAGCTTGCCACATTTGTTTGCAAACTATTAAGTATTATATCATGTAATAAGAAACAGATTATGAAGCGAGCTAAACATATGGCACATGTTGCTAGCCAAGTCAATTTAGCTAATGAAATCTCTCCAATAGCTACTACAATAGCTTAGCTCTACTGCTAATATTATGAACAGTTCTAGTAAAAATAATACCACTACAATTAATGCTACAACATAAAGAAATTAAGACAGTAACACAGGGTAGTACAAATCCTGTCAAATAATAAGGAAGCATGAAAAACTGGCAACTTACTAGCTAGCAAAGATGTTCTAACAGCTGGTTTAACTAGGCTGGATATCTCTACAAGGTGTGTGTGTGTGTGTGTGTTTACATATTGCTAAAATGCTAGCTCATATTAGGCTACATATTATATAATGTAATTAAGACAAGCACTAGAAAGCTAGCTAGCATTAGGCTTATGTGCAGATTGGTTTCTAAATTTCTAGCAAAATAACATGAGGTACTTAAGAGTCTGAGGTTACTAACATTGGCCTAGCTATAGGCAAGGTTATTTGCAAGTTAGGTAACATGATACTGCGCAATAAAAACAGTAGCAAGGCTTGCTAGCATTTGTTTTTGTATTTGTTCTTATTCTCCCATACTTGCTAATGTGAAATAGAATAAGACCGCAGGCATTAACACTGTCTTAGCATGTACTGTTAGCTTAACACTTCTCCCTACTTAACATTCTGACTTGAAACTCCAACCATGTGTTTCATCATTTTCTCTGAAGAAACCATTGAATTCCTTCAAAAAGTTTTGTGTGTTTGTGCTTTATTTTAACAGGAAGGAGTGTTTCAGCTGGAACCGGAGTACATTGAGAGTGGCAGAGGGAGATCCCCGTTTCATCCCAACAGCCCTACAACGTCCACAGTGTCCAGTAAGCACTCAATAACACAACTTTTCAACAACATGTCCCTCTCTCTGCTTCCTCTCTCACGAGCACCCCCTCCTCCATATCCATATCTATTCTCAAAGCTGCTGTGTTTCACAATAAGAGCTGTGTGTTTTGAGCCTTGGGAAGTCTGTATGGAGGCTCTTCAGCTATTCAGGCTTTCTACCTCCCTTGAATTCTCACATAAGCACTTCAAGTCAAATCCATCAGCTCTCCCAGTCAGAGTCCACAGATTAAGACAAGGATTAGAATGGGAGAAGCTGGGAAGTATAGGAGGTGAATAATGAGTTTGGTCATTTCCTGCTGATGGAACGGCCACAAAGCTCTTCACAAGACTGTTAATTCTCTCTTTACACCTTTAGATAGATTAATATCATTCCTATTACTCCAGATTAAGATGCTAAATTGATTGTTCTGTTGGCATGAGTATGTTTTGACCTCTGTACTGCGAGGTATATTTTTTAGTTATACTTTAGCTGCCACCTTGTGGCATATTAAATAATAACAACTGAAGTGTGATCAATATTTTAAATGTGCAATAGGTAATAATAATTATTTTTTGGTACATAATAGGTGAATACCCCAACAGTCCTTCTTCTAATCCATGTGAAGTTGCATGTTGATAAAGTTGCAACATGGCTTTCAAGCATTTGAATGCACTTCAAACTGATGTCCTTTCTAATAATACTTCTAGTTAGCATGCTAACTGAAGTTGACCCACCATAAGTTTTGGAGTAGAGCTTTGTGTAAAAACCTTTCAGTAAAAAAATCCTTTCAATATAGTATTTTTCAACTCCACCCATTTAACTCTTAGAGACCATTTTCAATAACCCCATCCCTCAATCCTCACCCCTGTATAATTACCTAAAAGCTTTCCTTTAGCAAAAATTACATTTCTTATCACTTATCAAACCAGAAAGAATATTCAAAATATTAAATAAATAAATGATATATCCTTCCTTCTTTCTGACTCTACAGGGAATCAACTGTTTGTAGCGCTATACACTGATTACTGGGAGAATGATGCAGCGCTGTATCGCCTCGGCAGCCATAGCTACACTAGGACGGAAGTAGGAGACAGACAACAGCTAAATGGTAAGAAAAACCCACATGAGCTTTTAATTAAGCATTACAGCCTTACACATTAATCCAGCACAAACAATCACTTACTCACTCACTCACTGGCCCCTTTAATTCATTCCAGATTATGAAGGCTTTTAACACAGATATTGTCTTTATGTAAATATATTAAGGAAGCAAAAAAATGTTCACATCAGCCCCATATAATTTCTTTTATTATATCTTACCAGTACCACAGAACTGTATACTATAGATTGAGTACTGCTATTCTTTCAGCGATGGAGCATGTTTTGCTACTGAGTTGTTATAAATTACGATAACTTTTTTTTTCCTTTTTTAGATTCATATCTATGATTTGTGTTTTTCTCTTTAATGTCTTAATGTCACATGCACTGAAGACAGAAGACTTGCCAATGGATTGGATTGGAAAATGTACCAATCCTGTGTTTCATGCCCATGTCTGGCCAGATCCCAATATTCAGTTTGAAATTGGTGTGTTGTTATTCCAAAAGGGCAGAAAACTCACTGACTGATGCATTATAATTCATTAATTTGTCTTCAGTAAGTGCTTCATCCTGATCAGGATCAAGGTGGATCCACAGCCTATCCCAAGAACACTGGGTGTGAATGGGACACCAGTCCATCACATGGCACCAGGCACACACACACACACACACACACACACATACACATACACACACACACACAATGAACACACAGACACCCAAGCTCAGGACTGTACAATGTATCTTGGAGCTGTGAGGCACCCAATTGTCCTTAAAATCTTAAATAAACCTATGCTTTCATCATAATAGAGCCCCCGGGAATTTCCTTTAGTCTGGGTCGTTAGCTGTAAAAAATGTAAGAACCCTGCTTGAAGTCATCATGATTTCAGAAGCAGGCTGAATTGAACATGCAAATGGTTTCAAGATGAAACAGCAGAAGCACACACTGACACACTTACAAATTGTATGTTGGACAATATCAAGGCTTTCACGTATTGAATCTTATGTGGTGAAAGAGGAAAAATGCTCCTGGTTATTAGGTCCAGGCTCTAATCTATCCCACCTGTTCCACCATCTGAACATTGTATGTAGGTGATTATAGCTGGAAGTACTCAGCAGGAGGCTCAAACACAGTAAGCTTTTTCAACTGACATGCTTTCAAAAACCCTGATCAAGAAATAACCTCTAAGGTAGATCTGATAATTTGATAATTATTTAGATCAGGTGTGTTAGTACACACAGAAAAAAAATAATATTGAGGATCAGGATTGGAAACCACTGCATTATTCTTGAGCAAAAACAGCTCTCAGGCAGAGAGTCCATATGGAATCGCATTTTATCATCAATCAACATCAGTGACCTGGTCTGATGGTTGAGTGTGTAGTAGTTTCATGCTGTGAGCTGGTTTAATGTTTGCCTTATGTCCATACATCCTGCCTCAGAGGTTCTGAGCTTCATTGAAGAACACTGGAAAAAATTAACATAGCCATCGTCCCTGCCTTTGTATTGTATTTATAGAGTTGTCTTAGAGTATTGCCTTTCTGTGTGTATGTTTGAGTGCATTTCTGATGCACACCACAGAGGGGCATTGTGTGTCTGAGAATAAAGGAGTATATTCTTCACCTGTAGGGGGGCTCATGTAGTCCGAGCCCCCAAGTGTGTGCCATTAATCATACAGAGAAGCAGAAAGGCATGTGTGACAGATGCCATCTATCTCTACCCACTCTCAAACAGACCCATCAGACCTACTGCAAGCCAGTCACAGAAAACTGGTCATACAACTGTCATACAAACTGAGATCTCACTGCACCATGGAAACCTCTGCGATTTCTGTGTGTGTGTGTGTGTGTGTGTGTGTGAAGTGTACAGAAGAGTTACACGCAACTTCATTCATTCACACAACTTCACATTTTCACATGATTTTTCATATGCAAATTTTACAAACCTTTTGACATGATTCATTTCTTTTCATCTTTCACATATAGTGCATATTATGTGCATATTATAACATGTAGTGCATGTTTTTATTTTTTACATGGTTTTTCCATTATATATAAATATACTACTCTTGAGTTTATATGTAATTCATTTATTTTTACATGCAACACATACACAATTATTCATTAGTTAAGAATTTCATTTAAAAAGTAGAGCATTTCTCTCTCTTTTTTTTTTTGTTTTTACATTTTCCCCTTTATTATTATTACTATAAATGGCTCATTAATTCATAGTGTTATTTTCATATTATCATATGACTGCCATGGTCACAAAATGATCACACATGATCATTGAAACAGATGAAAAAACACATGATCACCTCTAAAATGTACTCCATAGAGGGAACTAAAGCTAAACTAGGGTGAAGGTAAATATTCTTAGTCTAGACTGAAAAAACAAAAGATGTAATGGATGTCTCTGTGCCTAATATCTGCTGTGGTAAATTTACTCAATGCTATGGACTATGTCTGTCAATAGAAAATGTTACCATTTTAAATATTTCAGTATGGTTTCAGTATAGATATGTGGATAAACATCAATCTGTTGCTGAATGACAGAACATTTGATAGGTAAAGAAACTGAAACCAAATGATTGTTCAAAAGGTTTTGCTTAAAAAAACGGCTGCTCAGATGATTATTCCACAACTATAACAACTTCCTGCAGACTTCAGCTTCCCCTTGAGAACTGATAAAGTGTATCTGGTCTGTGTGTCTGAAACTATTATGCTTTGGCAGACAGTGGACAGCTATTTTTTATCATTAGCTGCGTTGACACATTTCCTATGTCCGTTTTTTTCTCAGAGCCGAAGTTTGTTGGTTCTGTGGTGATCCCTGATAACGATGACCCTGCTGATGACAAAGTTTACTTCTTCTTCACTGAGAAAGTGTCCACTACAGAGGCAGGAAATAAGGCTGTCTACAGCCGGGTGGCCCGTGTATGCGCTGTAAGTGATCAGAATATTAAAATTAAATGCATTTCTTAACACTTCTTAAGATGGCAACATATGTCTTGAATAGTTAAGTAAACTGTAGTAGTTTTAGCAGGTTGTATCATCAGGAGGACCAACTTTGTGTCTTTCAGAATGATCAGGGTGGTCAGAGGATGTTGGTGAATAAGTGGAGCTCTTTCCTCAAGGCTCGTTTGATATGTTCAGTGGCAGGACCCAATGGCATCGACACCCACTTTGATGAGCTGGGTAAGAAACATAATCAGTACATCTTTAATTCTCATCAGTGGTACACATTTATATAAAATATCTTCAGAGACAGCTCTAGTTTGCCAATGTGGGCCATTATTATTAAACTACTGCTTCTTCAGTTGTGTGCAAATGTTAAAGGTAACTTAAGGATGAGGGCCATAATTCAGAGTCAGAAACTTACATATATAGGTATAAAGGTTCAATTTTATAACTATATATATATACCTATTATACCTTCTGCCTTCCATTCAGGAAAACTAATCTATACAAAATGGCACTAAACCAAGCAGCAAAGCTATGAGTTTCTTCAGCAGATAGAGTTGAATGTAAAAGTTTCTCATTGATATAGATAGCTTGTTATAATTAGGTACAATATTGTCATTTCTCCAGGACCATGGTGATACACATAACAATACAAAACTGTCCAGTACCATTGTCTCAGTGTAATGTATATTTTTTGACTGTAAACAGACTCAGGAAAAACTATGGATTATCATTTCAGCCCAGAGTTAAATACATAAATAATACACAAATAAGACATTACAAACTATTAAGTATCACCAGTTTAAAACCAACATTTATATTTCATTCGTCTTAATGACCGATGTTTGAGACATGACTTTTTAAACTTTTGTCACTGTCTTATTCAGAAAATTGAAACTAGCATGACATGAGCTGATATATCATTATAGCTGGATTTAGTCTGGTTTATTCCATGATGACACAATCTGTACATGACCTATACACACATTTTGAAACACTAATGATAGTTTAAAAGGGGTTAGCCTGATTTTATACAATATTCCACACAGTCCATGTCTGGTGACACAGCCTTTAAAATGACATTTTGTGAGTTTCATCATAAGTTTATTCCCCTAAGGTAATGTGTAAGTCAATAATATTAGGTGGCATTTAGAAGAAATCCCATTTTGTGTGGGAGGTCGAGTCTATATGGAAAGCTGGACTAAAACCAGAGGGAATGTTTTGGCTACGTAATTGCTTTGTTGAAATGGCAGTAATCAGTATGCATAGAGTGGTGAACACTTCATCAGTGTGCAGAAGCTGATATAGAATAGCATACTCCTTACACATACACATATATCTTCTATGAGAGAGTGTGTGGGGGTTTTTGCTCAGTGGTGTGTGTTTGTAAGCTTTCTTTTGCTGTGCAAGTTATTTTGGTTAGGCTAGCACAAGTAGGGGATAGAGTTTTTTTTCAGTGTTCACATTCTGGAACTAGCTACTGATTATTACCTCAGGAGTATGTTGTTCATTTTATTGTTGGTGCCATTTATTATTTACAAACTTTTCAGTATAGTTTCTAGAGTTGGGGGTTATTTCTATATTTTTACTTCAGGTGGCTTGAGGGAAAGTTATCCTCAAAAGTCTAAAATATTTGTTGGTTCTGTCTCAGACGTGAATGCTCCTGCTCTTCTTCTGTTAGCTGGTTAGCTGTTGATGAATAAAGCAAGTCTCTCTCTCTCTCTCTCTCTCTCTTTCTAACACTGTATTATTATTAGCAGGTGACAAGACTTGGACATGCACTAAATCTGTACCTTATGAAGCTCAAAAAATAAATAAAAAATAAATAATACTATAAAAACAGTCTTCATGCTAAGCACCTTCTTTGGCAGATTAGCCAAGTCAGCTTTTATGTACAGTATACTCATCAGAGGCACAACTGATCTCTGAACATTTAATGGGTGTTTGCGTATGACAAGATATCTGTGAAACCATGCTTTACAAGTAAATTGAATCGTTTAGGTTGGAGCTAAAGTTGTGAACTGGAAAACGTCAGCACTATTGCACAATAGGATCTGTCTGAGGAATCATTTGAACTAGGATTTGGATTTGTTGCTTTGATGGATCAGACCCAATCTGCATGGAAGTGAGAGAATTTCAGTTGAATGTACTGCATGCACATAGAAAATGACCGGCTATCTGCCGATTTAACGCTTGCTAGTGTGAATGTAGGAAAGCACCCAGTTGACCAGCTCACGCTAACATTTTTCTATACCAGAGCAGTCAAGCACAGACCTTATCACATACTCTATAACTTAACATCACCCAAGGGAGCACATAAGCACAAAGCAAAATGCAGTGCTATCTGGCACTAAATCAACAGTACACTGCAGTATCCTGTAGCTGACTATATGAGCACAGTGACAAAAACAAACAAACAGATGAAACAACATTGGCAGTATGGACTCAGTAACACAGCCTGGCAATAGAGACCAGCTGAGACAGAGTCTCAGTTGAGACAGAGCTGAACTTTCTAACTGAATGAAACAAAAAAAGACATTTCAGACAACATAACCGCAGTTCACACGAAAATATGCACAGACACACACATATACAATGCTTTTATTTATAAAAGAAATTCGCATAATGACACGTCCAAGGCATGTATACATTCTTTAAGCATTTGACATTACCGCTAACTCACAGACAAGGTAAATAAGAACTAGCTAACACAAACAGTCTGCTAGGAAATTCAGACATGGCTTCTCCAAACAGAGTGGTTACCCATAATAACAGAAATAACAGAAATGTCCAGTGTTGCTTGGATTTTAATAAGTGGATCTGATGTAAGGGAGAAAACACAACGGTGAGTGTTGTTATATGCAGTTTTCAGTCTGTTTATTATTAGGCTCAGATTATGTGGCATTTGGCATACAAGTCCTTATGAATGAGTTGTTGCCATAGAAACAATAAGGAATTGGAACGAGCGCATTAATATAAATTTTGAATTACAGTCAGCACTATAGTACTATTGTCAGAGCTGCCGTTAGAGAAAATTAATCAACTTCTGATTATTAGATTTGAGAATTCAACAGTGGCATGAATTATATTATCATCCCAATATTGAACTCTCACACCCCCTCACCCACCCCAAACACACACACACACACACGCGTATATCCTGTCTCTTTAATATTTGTTCCTTGTTTATGAACAGAGGATATCTTTGTACTCAAGAGAAAGGATGAGAAGAACCCTGAGATCTTTGGTCTATTCAGCACAACCAGGTATATCTAAATTTGACATTTTTTAGTACAGGTTCTTGTACATATTCTGGTCATTTGAAGAGTTTACAAACACAAATTCTCTGCATTTTTAAAATGCTTACTTTTTTTTCTTCTTAAAAATGTCCTTTCTGCCTTTACAGTGCCGTCTTTAAAGGTTATGCAGTATGTGAGTATAACATGGAGGAGATCCGAGCTGCATTTAATGGTCCGTTTGCACACCGGGAGCACACTGACCACCACTGGGGTGTGTATGAAGGGAAGGTCCCATACCCTCGCCCTGGATCTGTGAGTCACAACACGCTACACAGTTATCCATACACTGCATTCTTTTTCATAACAGTGAGTTATAGAAGGTTGTCAGGGCTTTATATTATATCTTGTCCCTACTGTGGTGCAGGATGATGAGTTTATTTCCTGGGTTGCAAATAAATCAAATTTGGGAGATTATTACATAATTTCAAAGGCTTTTTAACACCTAAATCTGATAAAGGAGCAAAACACTGAGGGGCTGAAATGGGAAATTTTTAATAGCAAATGCAATTAGGGCTTGTGATTGTGGATGAAATTTCCGACCTTTTAGATGACAGTATTAGGATTTTATCACTTTTTTTTTTTTTTTTGGAAAGGTTAGACATATGAAATGCTTCTCTGAATAAATACACTTTATTGCCAAAAGTATTCGCTCACCTGCCTTGACTCGCATATGAACTTAAGTGACATCCCGTTCCTAATCCATAGGGTTCAATATGACGTCGGTCCACCCTTTGCAGCTATAACAGCTTCAACTCTTCTGGGAAGGCTGTCCACAAGGTTTAGGAGTGTGTTTATGGGAATTTTTGACCATTCTTCCAGAAGCGCATTTGTGAGGTCACACACTGATGTTGGACGAGAAGGCCTGGCTCTCAGTCTCCTCTCTAATTCATCCCAAAGGTGTTCTATCGGGTTGAGGTCAGGACTCTGTGCAGGCCAGTCAAGTTCATCCACACCAGACTCTGTCATCCATGTCTTTATGGACCTTGCTTTGTGCACTGGTGTACAGTCATGTTGGAAGAGGAAGGGGCCAGCTCCAAACTGTTCCCACAAAGTTGGGAGCATGGAATTGTCCAAAATGTCTTGGTATGCTGAAGCATTCAGAGTTCCTTTCACTGGAACTAAGGGGCCAAGCCCAGCTCCTGAAAAACAACCCCACACCATAATCCCCCCTCCACCAAACTTTACACTTGGCACAATGCAGTCAGACAAGTACCGTTCTCCTGGCAACCGCCAAACCCAGACTCGTCCATCAGATTGCCAGATGGAGAAGCGCGATTCGTCACTCCAGAGAACGCGTCTCCACTGCTCTAGAGTCCAGTGGCGGCGTGCTTTACACCACTGCATCCGACGCTTTGCATTGCACTTGGTGATGTATGGCTTGGATGCAGCTGCTCGGCCATGGAAACCCATTCCATGAAGCTCTCTGCGCACTGTTCTTGAGCTAATCTGAAGGCCACATGAAGTTTGGAGGTCTGTAGCGATTGACTCTGCAGAAAGTTGGCGACCTCTTCGCACTATGCGCCTCAGCATCCGCTGACCCCGCTCCGTCAGTTTACGTGGCCTACCACTTCGTGGCTGAGTTGCTGTCGTTCCCAAACACTTCCACGTTCTTATAATACAGCTGACAGTTGACTGTGGAATATTTAGGAGCGAGGAAATTTCACGACTGGATTTGTTGCACAGGTGGCATCCTATCACAGTTCCACGCTGGAATTCACTGAGCTCCTGAGAGCGACCCATTCTTTCACAAATGTTTGTAAAAACAGTCTGCATGCCTAGGTGCTTGATTTTATACACCTGTGGCCATGGAAGTGATTGGAACACCTGATTCTGATTATTTGGATGGGTGAGCGAATACTTTTGGCAATATAGTGTAGCTCCAGGGATAGCACCATAGAAATGTATTATGGCATTGATAATTATTGGCACCCATACAAATTAGCATATTATATGTAAAAATAATATGTAAAATATTTTTCTTTTAAAAAATAGTAATTTGTATTTTAATAATAAAAGCTCATGTTGTGCACATATCTGTCTTATTTGTTGAAAAATGGGAAATAAATACAAGCACATCCTAAAGTGATTTATTTCCCTTATATCACAGCAGCTATCCAACAATTACATCTTCATTAATTAAAGAATGACACAATTGGAATTTATATTTGTTCATAACTTCATGAAATAAATTCCTGTGAGTTTTCTGTAACATGCATTATCCTGGTCATGTCCTCATTTCAACGGAAGATCATTTTCTTCCCTACAGTTTATCAGGATATTCTTTCTCTTTCTTTATTTTTTCCCACTTTTAGTGTGCCAGTAAGATTAATGGCGGTCAGTTCTCCAGTTCTAAGGGGTATCCAGATGAAGTCCTGCGCTTTGTGCGTTCCCATCCCCTCATGTTCCAGCCAGTGCAGCCGGTCCACAGGAGGCCCATCCTCCTGGATACAGACGGTGGACGCAAGCTGACCGAGATCGCTGTGGACAGAGTGGAGGCTGAGGATGGACATTATAATGTCTTGTTCATTGGGACAGGTATTGTGATATGTCCACATATTAAATTATGATACATTTACATCAAAACAGATGATGTCTATTAGACCAATGAAAAGAAACATAACAAATAAGCAACATTTATTCTCCTACAGATGATTCATTCGTGCTAAAATTAATCACCATTTTCAACAAGGAGGCCAACACGATTGAAGAAGTGCTTCTAGAGGAGCTACAAGTGTTCAAGGTAAATGGACAGTAGTGAAGATTTGGCGTTACATTTGGTTTTTACTATGTACTTCCGTTTATGGTGACATATATATTTGTGTATCATAGGTTCCAGTGCCTGTTACTGAAATCATCATCTCAAATAAAAGGGTAAGATATTTACAATTTATTTTGTCCTGAATCATTTTATTCTTCTGCATCATTTTCAAGTATAGTGATAATGTGAATAAAATGCAGTCATTGATGCTGCCACTAGATGGCGATAAGCAGCACAGATCTACATTATTAAACATGGTACTTTAAAGATGAGCAGGTAGATGAGAGTGATACAACAGCACTAACCTTAACAACAATAATAATAATTATTTTGTAGTTGTATTATTATTTATTTATTTATTTATTTATAATTATTATTATTGTTGTTGTTATTGTTATAATAATAATAATATTATTATTATTAATAATAATAATAATAATAATAATTATTATTATTATTATTATTATTATTATTATTATTATTATTATTATTATTGTTATTGTTGTTGTTATTGTTATTAATTTATTTACTGTGCTTTTTTTATTCTCTTCATTATTGTATCCCATGGAGTTAATTACAGTTTGTTCTCAATGTCACAGCAACACCTGTACGTGGGTTCAGAGCTGGGAGTGACGCAGGTTCAAGTGCACCAGTGTAGCCTGTATGGCTCAGCCTGTGCCGACTGCTGTCTAGCCAGAGACCCATACTGTGCCTGGGATGGACACACCTGCTCCAGATACATACCTGCTGGCATTTACACTCACAAGAGGTACACACACACCTAAAAACACACACACAAGCCAGACCCACAATTGTGAGCAGGACAAAACATAATTCTTAAAGCAATTATCAGGAAGGCTCAAGTGTAAAGAGGTGAGTACATTAGTGGGATAGAGGATGACATCTTTATTATTTATCCTATGGCACACAGACAGATATTGAGGTGATTTAAAAATTAATCAATACAGTCAAAACAACAGGAGGGAATACTTAAACATTACCAGTAAAGCATTTTGCTAATGTCTTGGGTATTGAATTACACACACACACACACACACACACACACCTTCAGATGAAACACGTCTGTGTATAGACAGAGAGATGCTGCAGATTCTGTATGTTACATAGTGTTTGCCATGCTGAGAGGTAGAACAATACACACACACACACGCACACACACACACAGATGGGCTGACATTCTGATCACACACTCATGTGTACAGGCATGGAAATCTTCCTGCTCCGGATGCTCACTGCTGCGGTACACAGAGAGAAATGCACACAGGGTTTTAATTATGGCCATTACAGAGGCTAAGATGGAGACGTACTCCTGGTGAGAAAGAGTGAAGTCTCACCTCACCTCCTGCTGTCTCATGTCTCCTACTCATCACCTACTGCCTTTCTATTTCACTATGTGTGTGTGTGTGTTAGTTCTGGCAATTTCTAGTCTTCCATCTGAGACACTGATGTGTCAGTTTATAGAATCTGTGCTAGTTACAGAGGCTTTTTAAGATCAAGATAAACGTGTGCATGTGTGTCTGTGTGTCTGTCTGTCTGTCTGTGTGTGTGTGTGTGTGTGTGTGCTCATCAGACCAGAATAAAGGTTTAGCGTAGGCGTTTCCCTAATCCAGTGTTGTCAGTCCTTTCACAGCCATCAGGTTGAACCCATTAGCACTTTATGCTAACACCTCCCACACATGCTAATGCTCATCACACACTCATTCTGCATGTACAAGAAGACACGGAAATCACAAATAATCAGTGCTGAGTAGCCGTCAGTGCAGTCACAGGCAGGATGCTGATGGAAAAGATTAGCTGCTCGCAATTGATTTCATTCTGAGATTAAACATCAGCAGGGGAGTGACAATCTATTTCTGTCACCCCCCCCTCACTCTCTCTCTCTCTCTCTCTCTCTCTGCCTTCTTCATTTTTTTGCACCGCACTTTTTTTTTTATTTCTTAAATCCTGCATTTGATAAATGAGTGTCAAACAGAACACTTGGGATTTGGCTGGGGGAGTTCAATGCTTCTCGTTGCTTTTTTCTCTCTCTCCAGGCGATTCAGAAGGCAGGATGTCCGTCATGGCAATGCAGTGCAGCAGTGTAACGGTCTCCAGTTGAACGGTGCGTGGAGAGATTGTGTGTTGATCTTGAATGACTGAGACCGAATAACGCATTCAGATTCCATTAACACCAAAAATCATAATTAGTAATATTTGTTCGAGCATAAAGTTCTGTCAGTAAGATATTTACTTACTTTGTTTAGTTATTATACACACTTTTACATTTACCAAGCATTACATATCTCCAGGTTTAAGGTTGGGGTTAACTCTGACTTTAACACTAAACCTGAAGGCTGTGTCAGGCTCTATGTCTTTTTTTTTTCTTTTTGAGTCATTGTCAATTAAATTAAATGTCGGTGTGTGTTTCAGAGGCTCAGAGCATATCAGAGAAATTAGTGTATGGAGTGGAAAAGAACAGCACTCTCTTAGAGTGTAGAGCCCGATCCCTACAGGCTTTACTTACATGGTACAAAGTGAAAGGAGTAGACATGGAAGAGGTACACACACACACACACACACACACACAAACAAACATACAAAATTCAAGTTTTATTATTTTAGTCTGCAAAAAATTTAGTTAGTAAATAGTGGGGCAAAAATATATTACTGAAATAATAAAAGCAATAATAATAATAATAATAATAATAATAATAATAATAATAATAATAATAATTATTATTATTATTATTATAATTAATTATTATTTTATTTTTATTTTATTTACTTTATATTATTTTATTATTATTATTATTATTATTATTATTATTATTATAATTATAATAATAATAATAATAATAATAATAATAATGTTTTTTTGTTTAAACCTGCAAAATTTACTACATCATGCAGGAGTCCTAAAGTATTTTAACTGTGTAGATGTCAGGAATATTGCTATTGAAAAAGAATTGAAAAAGAAAAGTTCTTTATGAACATGAAACAAATAAACAATCATTTTTATTTTTTTATATTTTATATATTTTATATTATTTATTTCTTTTTTATTCTTTCTTTCTTTCTTTCTTTCTTTCTTTCTTTCTTTCTTTCTTTCTTTCTTTCTTTCTTTCTTTGTTATTTATTTATTCATTTTTAAACAATTTACATACAATATTTAATTGGTACTCCCATTCCTTGAAAATGACTAATATTTTTAACGAAGAAATTTATTACTAAGGCTAAATTCTTATGATGTCTTTTTTAAATTAATTTTAAAAGTCTGTGTATGTTATAAACTAATTTGCACATGAAAATAATGTATACATAATGTTTACTTAGTAAACAGTGTCTCAATAAATGATAGGGAGGTGTGATCCGGTACCTCCCCAAAGTTGATTACAATCAAATAGGCAAAGGTTTATTCCTCTCATATCACAAACCACAGCAATTTGTCAATTTTTCTTTATTAATTAAGGAATTATATGCTGAGTTATAACACCTATAAACGGCTGTTCCACCATCAGCCTCTCTTGAAAATAATTTTTTAAAAAATGGCAACTTTTCATGATAAAGATACAAGCTAAATGTTGTCCCAGTAGATTAGTCTTAAATTATGTCATGTCATACTTGTCGGTGTGACTGAACGGTTACTATAGAAACGGTAATACATTTGAATGAGTGCACCTACTGACCAATCAGATTCCATAATAGTATAAAGATTTACTGTATATTACTTGTCAGGTGGTCTCTAAGATTTAAATGATATCTATTTAGCATATAATCAGTCAAGAACTCACATTCCATAACAATAACTCACATTCCTCTCCTCTCACTCAGATAAAATGCGATGATCACATTATTCAGACGCCTCATGGCTTGCTGTTTCTGAGAACCAAAAAGTCCGACACTGGTGTGTACCTGTGCCGGTCTGTGGAGCACGGCTTTGTCCAGACCATAGCCAGGGTGACGCTGGAGGTTCTGGAAGAGGACAGACTGGAGAATGTGTTCCACAGACGAGACTACGACGAGAGCGAGGGCCAACTGCGTTCTGCTCCCTGCCCCTTCCCAAGTCTCCCATCTGCCCCATCCTCCAGAAAGCTCTGGTATAAAGAGTTCATGCAGCTGATTGGTTACAATAACTTCCAGCGTGTGGAACAGTACTGCGAGAGGATGTGGTGTGCAGCCGAAAGGAAGAGGAAGAAGCTCAAAGGCAATCCATCCAAGTGGCGGTATTCCCAGGGGGGTGAGCGGCGTGGGAAAGCTCGGGCACCCAGACATACACAGGACTAGTGAATTGCCCACTCTACCCTGAACTGAACTGAACAGACAGACCACAGGGTTGCGTTCATACATGCAGATAATATTCAGACATATTTTGCCCATTATTGTGTAAGATTCAATTGAAACATGAAACCAAATGTTTGAGTTTTAGTAGTATCACCTAGGAATGCTTCTCCAGACACGATTGGATCCTATTTTTGTTCTATTCATTGTCAATGAATTTTCCCAACTGAAGGAGAAAAAAAAAAACCCCTTAATGTGCATGTCTGGAGATCTGTGTTTGGTTTGGAATGTATTAAATGATAGAAGGTGTAGAATTCATGTATATATGTAACTGTGCTTGGTGGTAAAGCTTATTTTGAACATTACAGTCATTTACAGATACAGGAACTTGTTTAGGTGATATTTTGAACAGAGACTCCCAAAATGAGACGCAGTGACCCCACTGTTCCCTGTCACACACTGACAAACATGGGCGTGCACTGCTTCCATTTACAACGGCGTGTGCTCTCATGTGAGAAGCAACAGAATAACGTTTTTCCTTGGTTGACAGCCAAAAAATCTGGATTCAACAACGATTGCTTTCTGCTGAATAGAATGACTCATTACTCTGAAAACATTCAACACTGTTCATTCTCAGATCCTCTCAAAGACAAGCAATGTTTTCTGCACATACTTTAAATATTTATCACTTGTATTTTATATTAAATTATTGTAGTTGGTGTTTGGTAGTGGTTTAGATGTCCCCATTAGTTTGAACTGGAGATATGTTACTGCTTGTGTTTAGTGTTTATAGGTTTTAACACTAATGTGTAATTATCATTTTAAAGCCCCAATGATATAAATATAAGAATGATTTTCCATGACTCAAAGACTCAGAGGTTTCCAGCATCATGAATCATGTTAGAATTCTATACGTATGTAAATGTAATGTACTGTAAAAAAAAAAAAAAAAAAATGGAGGTGAATACCAACATAGAAGTTCTTCTTATTTTCATGTAGGCTACTCTAATAAATGCCATAAACTATTGCAACATGCAGCTTGTTACACAACATACGTTGGTGTTCTGTGCTTATTAGCTACTCATGATAAGGTAACGCTACTCTATGGGGGTTTTATTCAGAGTTGCTGTTTAGAGTTATTTACACAGTGAAATTTGCTTATATTGATAAGAGTTGATTTATGCTCTGTTCAGATTATGCCTCTGAGTTTGCCATAGTTTGACCGGTGTCCAATAATTGTACAGCACCAAGGATGCAGGGAATTGGAAATGGTGCTGCATCACCCTCAACCTTTACGATTACACCTGATAAATAATAATGTTAATAATATATAGATAATGAACATCATACAAGTCCCACAACACAATTTACCTTACTGCTCACTTCAAATTAATTGTTAATTGAAGGTATGTACAGTACAAAACATGCATTTTAATGCAACATTGTGGTTACAGAATATCAAACTGCTAGACAATTTATACTACACCTGTCTTGAGTAAATATTACACCTCTCTAGGCACTTTTGGTATTAACTCCTTTCTATGGGTGTGTGTCTTAACTCTGAGTATGACCTGAAGAGAAATGTTGGTGACATAGATTATAATTTGTATTTCCAAACTTGAGACTATTCTATATGCCAACAGATTTAACTGCAGTGCTTAAATTACTTTGTACAGCCTGTCTAGGAAGGCTGCACATACAAGTGTAAGAGAACGCCTGGTCTACTCACTGTTCAGCTGAGCGTGAAATGTGGTAAATATCTAGATTAATCACCTGCCATTCCTGAGATATCACTCAGCACACATTTTAGTTTTAGGCATAGGAAAATTGCCAATAAATGAAGTTTTTGGGCATTCTCACAAGCTGCACAACTGCAGAAAGTTATCAGTAACCAGGTATCACGGACCACAAAGGCATGCAGAGTTAACAAGAATTGCCAATTCCATTTTAAGGTAACTCGATTTCAGCAGCACCACCTTGTCAATACAACACTCCATTCTAGGGAGAAACAAGTCTTATTTGTAAGTGAATTAAATTTCCAATAATCACTGTGAAAGTAATAGTCCCCTCTGGCTTTAGCACACAAATATAGAAAAAGAAGCTAAGAATGAGGCTAGAAACACACACACCCACACACACACACACATATTATTATATATATGTATTAGATTAATACAATATATATGTATAGCTCTTGACTATTCATTATTAAAACATTTGATGATGAAGTGCTTAGCAAAGAACTGTTTTATCTTGACTGACATTATAACTAATTTCCCTCTAAATAATTCACCTGAATTCATAATAATTCAATAACAACATTCTGAGTACTATGGGGAAAATGAGCCAACTGAGATTTATAGTAGGCTAAGGCTAGGAACTGAACAAGAATACAGCACAAACAACTGAAGTGATTAACACTGATTATCTCATTGCAATGACCACTGTAGAGGGGCGTGATATATTAATCAGCATATGAACAGTCAGTTCTCAAAAGCTGATGTGGTAAAAGCTGGAAAAATGTGCAAGTGTAAGCCTTTGACAAGGAACAAATAAAGATGGTAAGATGATTGGGTCAGAGCATCTCCAAAATGGCAGACCTTATGGGTTGTTCCCTATATGCAATGGTTAGTTGATTTGGTGTGGTGAAATACTGGGGCACTTTGACTGGCCTTCAAAATCAATGGACTAAATGCCAGTATTGAACATTTGTGATTAAATGAAAAAGCAGGTGAAACAATTGGAATTGTTTCTAATTGACAAGATTGGTGTTGTTATTAACGTGAAGGGAGGTGTAAGCAATTATTATTCTAATGGTTTTGCCTGAGGAGCGTAATTAACTCCAGCATGAGGACATCCCACTAAAAGCTTGGTATAACAATATGGTTAGGTAGAACCAAAAATATTTCTCAGTTAGTTTTAAAAGTTTGTTTTGCATTTAGACATCAGAGCACTTCAGACATCAGATAGCAGAGAAATCTTGAAGCATTTTTATTAACCAAGGAAGAGGAGTTTACTGAAATGCTTGCAATCCTTATCAGAGAATTTATGTGACACTATGAATTATTTATTGCTCACAGCCTGGAGATTTGGAAAAGCCATTAATTACACTTGTGACTCAATTTCTGCTGCAATAGATGGTCTGTGGATTTGCATGGACAATCTCATCTGGATACTCTAAACTTCTACTATTGTACACAGTACTCAGTAATGTAATGTACTCTATGCTGTAAAGTAATGATAGTATACAATTGTAGAAGAGTTCTCCAAAAGGCATAAAGTTAAACATGAAACACTCTTTTGCAATATTTTAAACAATATGAGTGTATTGTTTTAGTTTTCTACAATTTTAGTTTGAAAAAGGGAAAGCAGCTTGCAAAAGAATGTGAACCCTAGGAGTCTTGAGCTCTCAGATAACTTTGACCAAGTTATCAGACCTTAATTAGCCTGTTAGGGTCATGGTTATTCATAGTCATCATTAGGAAAGGCCAGGTGATGCAAATTTCAAAGCCTTATAAATACCCAGACTCCTCTAACCTTGTCCCAACAATCAGCAGCCATGGGTTCCTCTAAGCAGTTGCCTAGCACTCTGAAAATGAAAATGACTGATCTCGCAAAGCAGGAGGAGGCTATAAGAAGATAGCAAAGTGTTTTCAGGTATTGATTTCCTCAGTTCAGAATGTAATTAAAAAATAGTAGTTAACAGGAACACTGGAGGTCAAGATAAGGTCTGAAAGACCAAGACAAATATCAAATGACCAAGACAAATATCAGAAGACTAAGACAAATATCAGAAAGAACTGCTCATAGGATTGCTAGAAAAGCAAGTCAGAACCCCTGTTTAACTGCAAAAGACCTCCAGGAAGATTTGGCAGACTCTGGAGTTGTGGTACACTGTTCAACTGTTCAGAGACACCTGCACAAATTTGGCATCAGAAGAAAACCTCTCTTGCATCTGAATTTTGCAAAAGACCATTTACACAAGCCTGATGCATTTTGGAAAAATGTCCTCTGGACCAATGAGGTTAAAATAGAACTCTTTGGCCACAATGAGCAAAGGTATGTTTGGAGAATAAAGGACAGAATTTCATAAAAAGAACACCAGTCCAACTGTTAAACATGGGGGTGGATCGATCATGCTTTGGGGTTGTATTGCTGGGAACATTTCATGGGTAGAGGGAAGAATGGATTCAATTAAATACCAACAAATTCTGGAAGCAAACATAACACCATCTGTAAAAAAAAAAGCTGAATTTGAAAAGAGGATGGCTTCTACAAATGGATAATGATCCTAAACACACCTCAAAATCCACGATGGACTACCTCAAGAGGCACAAGCTGAAGGTTTTGCCATGGCCCTCATAGTCTCCTGACCTAAACATCATTGAAAATCTGTGGCTAGACCTCAAAAGAGCAGTGTTTGCAAGATGGCCCAGGAATCTCACAGAACTGGAAGAATGGGTGAAAATTCATCAAACAAGAACTGAAAGACTCTTGGCTGGCTACAAAAAGCATTTACAAGCTGTGATACTTGCCAGAATGGGTGCTACTAGGTACTAACTATGCAGGGTGCCCAAACTTTTGCTGCCGACCCTTTTCCTTTTCTATTATTTTAAAAATGTAAAAGATGAAAATAAAAAAATGATTTTGTTTAAAATATAGGAATGTCATCTATAACTTTACGCCTTTTGGAGATCATTTCATCTCCCACTTGCTTAATTGTTCACATTAACAGAAATTCCGGGGTGCCCAAACCTTTGCATGCCACTATATATATATATACAATGTATAAGTTTTCTATAAACAGCACTTTACAGGCACTTATTGGATGACACAAGAAACAGCACATTATCATTACTAAGGTCTCCTACAATGTACTAAGCACTATTTCCTGCTGAGGATAAAATAAGACTAAAATGATGACTGGCAGCCAAATTATAAGCAGTTACTCATATAGCTAGTCATGCTCATTTATAGAAATGGGTTGTCCTCTTAGTTTTTTCCACTATTACATAAGAGTTAACTGCATAAATAAAAAAAAACCAACAGTATTGCTCTGAAAACTAAAGGTTATACTATCAAATCATTTTATTTATATCTAAATGTCAGGACGTATATAGGCTTGGATCGAGACTGTAGACAGGGTTATGAAACAGGTTGTCATGGACAGCTTGGACAGATCCCTGCCACAACACCAGAGGATTTTCTGGCAGGTTTTGTGTATGTTATATCCTGTACCATGTACTTTTGTTTATGTTCTGTGTTCTCATATGTGTTTGTCCCGCCCAGTCCTTATCCCATTCCCGCCTCTGCACACCTGCTCCATTTGAAACGTACCAAGCCGTTTTCATTGCCATTGTTGTCTTTGTTTCCTTGTTTGGATTTTGAAATTTGGATTTGTTGGCCAATTGTATGCTAACCTGTTTTTTTTATTATCTTCTGCCTGTCTTCTGACTTCAAGCTTGGATTATGGTTTGGATTTGTTTGCTGTGTGGATTATTAAAGCTGCGCATGGATTCTATCCCATCTATCCCCCATCCATTTCCATTTCCATTTCTGGCATTTGGCAGATGCTTTTATCCAGAGCAACGTTCAAAAGTGCTTTAAAGTCTCTATCAGTGAATACATTAACACTGGTTCAATAGGTCACAGACTTAAGATACCATTAGCCTAAACAGAGGTTGTTGGTTTTTGGGTTTTTTTTTTATGTATATACAACATATAACAATACATAAAAAATAGGGGGAAAGGCCAGTCAGGTACTTGGCTGTTCGGACATCTAGGATAAGTTCATTCCACCACCTTGGTGCCAGAACAGAGAAGAGTCTAGATGTCTAGACTAGTCTAGAGTCTAGGTTGTCTCAGGAAAACCTACCTTTTACCCTGATAGATGGTGGGACCAGTCGAGCAGTGCTAGTGGATCTGAGGGAGTGAGGTGCAGTGCGAGGAGTAATGAGACCTGCCTTGGATGTGTCATTACATAGGTAAATAATCTATGACAAATAGATATAAATAATTAATTAACCTTTGAATTTAAATATGTTATATATAGTTTAAAAAATGTAAATATAATGTTACTTTTTCATTGTGAAATGAGCAAAACATGCCGATATCAAAGACTCTAAAAAAATATTAATTTTCAATGATTAAAAATTTTTTTACCTCTTTACCGAAGAGGAGAAACCACGTATTACAAAATTTACTTGCTCGTGTGAGTGTGGACTATGCCTTACTGGATGTAATAGTTCACAAATGAATCACAAATGAATTCAGTAGAGAAAAGAGGCACACAAGCATACTAACACTTTTACCCTCATAAAAAATCTAGCTTTTATGAATATGAATGTGGAAATGCCTCAAGCCTGGCAAACACCCACCTGCTCCTCTTGTCAAACAGTGTTGTAACAGAAGACTGCAAAGCTCTACATGGTCTGAATTTGCAAATTGGAAGATGATAGCCACATTTTGAATCCTAAACAAATTCAATCTTTACTGGCTCCTTTCCAGTCTTTTGAAAATACAAAATTTTTAGTCCAGGCCCCTTGAGAGCCACCCACACCTCCAGACTCGGGGTAGTCAGTTCTATTCCCTCCAGCACCGACGCCTCTGATGATAGTTTCATAGCTTTTATGATGCAATAACTAATAACACTAGCCTGTCATGCTAATTTAGCTTTTCCAATTTTCACATTGTTGTCCAGATTGCACACATTAATTCCCCTGGGATTATTGAAACATAATTTTTCGGGTGTCAGTTGTTTTTCTTGCACATTTTACAGTGCAATACACACACAAGGCTTATACTGCAGTTTAGTTCAGCTCTGCTTGTTGGTCTGAGAGCTCAGCTCCCTTGAGTCTCCCCTTCAGTTTAACCCTTGAAAAACATATACAATTCCTTTTTATTAGTGACTCGTGTAATACACACTAAAATAAAAAAGAAAAACATTTCATTACACTGCTGCTGTTGCTTGATGTGTGTGATGTACCTTATAACATACAGCTGAATATTGAAGAACACAGACCATACATTTACTTTCAAAGAATAAAACTCTGAACAAGTATCAGAATGGAAGGCAACCCACCATGAAATGTAATCTTCTCTGCTGCATTGCATTCGACTGGGTGTTACGTCAACTGAGCCAGGAATAAATGCCAACCACCTTGCTGCATTTCTTCAAAAGTTGTTATAGAATTATACTTATTACATTTCCATATAATAAGAACAATGCTATCCAGATGAAAAGCAATCATGTCCAATTAAAGAATGTAAATAATTTGGATGTCTCTTATTACTTTTTTTTTTGCTTGTTTTTGTACCTCTGACTGTGAGGCCTTGGTCCATATTCCCTAACAGACACTTTAACAGCAGTGCAGGTGTCTCTTACATCACCACACACTAACTGATGCAGCAGGTTGTTAATATCTTCTCTAAGAAATCCACTCCACTCCCTGGCATGCATATCCAAGCCTCATTGAAATGCAAAGCATTCCCACACCTCTTTCAATTAGAGTTCTCGTTTCACATAGAGGGAAGAACTCACAAACAAACACAATCAACCACTGTATCTTTTTCAGATCTGCTCTAGAAAAAACTTAAATATAAAATTGAGTAAAGCAGATTTTTGTAGAACCAACTACAGCACTTCTACTATGAATGGCTGTAGGAATAATGCACAGAACGGTGTGAAAATCGGGGCTGGGGTTGATTTCTGTCAAGCCAAGGAGATTTGAGCTAATACTTTCATTTTCAAGTGACTTCCCGGCAAATCTTATGAGCAGTCATTACTTTAACCTAGAAATTGAACGTCATTGATGAATTGATGATACATGTGTGTAACAGATACAAAATAATGAAAGCTGTTAGTGGTTGAAAAGGAATGGGATTAGAAATAGTAATGCTATATGTGCACACACAGCTGCAGCTAAACTGTACTGGATGGCAGAAGACTTGATCTGGGTTAATCGACTGATTGAAATACTTTTACATCATTTTAACGGCAGCTGCAGTGCGAAGGTTGCATTTCTACATTGTTGGGCAGCGTTCCAAATGAGACACTTTGCATTCTGTTCACAAAAAAATACACCTAAATGAATATTTTGTGTGCAGAGTATACACAACATGGCCACAATATGACAACATGAATGAACAGGACATAAAGAGGAGGCAGTGAGTCTCCATAAAGGGCACAACCTTCTTACACAAAAGTGCCTTGTGATGGTGGCTTCCTCATGATGCCGGGTGACAGAAAGCCAATAATGTGCTATGCTGTTAAAAAGGCTGCTGTGCAGAATCTACATTATAGGCCATTTTTCTTGTTCAATTCAGAATCTGAATCTGAATTATGTACCAATGGACAGATCAGCACTCAGGAATAATTAGAATTATTTAATGGATGTCTGCAAAGAAAAAAGATACAAGAACTATTGCATTAGTTATTTGCTTTTAAAATCATACATTTCTTGTTGTATTGTTTTCTATAATGAATAAGATTGGCTAAAGCTTATAAATTAGCACAGATGTACACACACAGGTCACTTTATTAGGAACACCTACACATGTACTAATTTGTGCATGGAATCATGGAGATTGAGGTCAAGAGTTTCAGTTACTGTTTACAGTCAGCAGTTACTGTTGATGTGCTGGGTTAATTATTCCAGAAAAAGCTGACCTCCTGTACAACATTATTGAGAGTTCACACACAATGAAGCAAAGTGCAGCAGTTCTATGGGCGTAAATGCCTTATTGATGACAGAGGTAGACAATAACAAAAGTCACTTTGGACCCCGGCCCACACCAAGCCCATCCGCTCTTTGAACCTTTGCCTTCTTGGTTGCTGCTATAGAGCATGAAGTGTCAGGATATCCATGTACAAGAACAGTTTCTTCCCCCAGGCCATCCATCTGCTGAACAAATAACTTGACTTTAATCTACTTTAGTGCAATATTGTAAATATCTCATGTAAATTTGTAAATTCCAATTCAAAACTACACACACCCCTCATACCTTGCACATACATTACATTTTACATGCACATGTATATGCCTACTATGTTCTATGCTTGTTCTATTTTTCTGTTTGATTTTTTACACCCATTTATATATATATATATATATTTTATATAGATATTTTTTATGTCTCACTGAAAAAAATGTGTATACTTTGTCTTCAGCATCACAAAAATATTCCTTGTATGTGTGAGTGTACTTGGCACATTCTGATCCCCATTCTGATTCTGGTTCGAGATAATAGGAAGTCTACAGAATCATCTCAGGCCAAATCAATGTTTGAGGTTAATTTGCTACAACATGAGAATACCACATAGGGTTTCACTCCATTTAACCAAGAACAGGAGTATGAGTCTTCAGTGGGCAAAAGCCATTCAAAACAGGATAAGTTAAGATTGGTTAAAATCACTGAGATCACATTTTAACACATATTGATGTTTAATGTGAAGATTAACTAAATCTGTTGCCTGAAACTGCATAAATGTTTTCACTGTACTGCTGTCACATAATGGATAATTAGATAATTTCATGAGAATTAGATGGCTGGATAATTGCATGAAGGATAAGTAGTTAGTTAGTAGTGGTGATGAGTTTATGGATGGATGTATCAGAAATAATCTACATCTCAAAATGATTTATTTGCATTGCATAAAGGGAGGCAGTTCAGAGTTTTCTAGTTTGTAATATTCTGAAATATCTTTAAACATATTTGGCATTGGCTCATTAGGCAGGCATTATCTATTGAAATTCACGAATATACAACTCTTGAGTGTATTGAGGTTGTATTACTTTGTACCGCTGCTGTTTGGGTGCGAAGTATAATCTGTCTCACTAATTGAGGAGCTGAAGGTCATCAGTAGCATCAAGATCCTATTCCACAGAACTCTATAACATCCTGTGTGTCTGGCATTTTAGTTGAGATTTAGCAGAATCGCCTTCTTCAAATGACTTTTACCGCATCACAAATGTGCATGAACACTGCAGCAAAAAAAAAAAAAAAAAGTTAGACTTTCAGATCCCAGATGTCCTTGTCGAACTAAAGGTGTCTGGTAGAGATTCTTAGACTACTGAGACTATTTTACTCGCACCATTGCGTCAAGAAGTACTTAAGAGGACAGGCAGATTGGAGCAGCTGTAATGTCCACAATTCATCTGTCTGAGACAACTTTTTGGCTCGGTTTGCTTATTACATGGTATGAAATACAGAGAGAAAGAAAGTGAAGACAGGAGAAAGCAATAAGATGGAGATTGAGAGGCTGAGAAGAAGGTAGTATTTACTATTTTATTTATTCATTCATCTTTATTAATGGCTTCATTCTGGGCAGGGTAATACAAATACCACCACTAATACCACCACTACTACTACTACTACTACTACTACTACTAATAATAATAATAATAATAATAATAATTAATAAGGAGAATGGAATACAAAAATTCAGGATCAGAAAAATCACAGGATGGTTAATACAATGGGGTGAAGGGTAAAGTGATGGAAAGAATTATGTGTAAGGAGCTGAAGCTACTCATTTATAACTGCAGAAATATGTCACTCAACAGAGCTATGAGGTTTGAGTTGTGACCCTGATACCTGGATCACTGATTCTTGGAGCCCTGGACCCTGATCTCTGGATCACTGGGGCATGAATACTCTATGAATGAGATGATCATCACAGGATATCATGCATAACCAGCATAGCCAATCCACCACCTACTGGCATGTTTTTGGGAGGAAACCCAGAGAAAACCCATAGAGACAGAGGCAGAAAATGCTCAGAGACTCCATACAGACAGTAACCTGACCACACGATTGAACTGGGAACCTTGGCGCTGTGAGGTGGCAACGCTACCTGCTGTACTATCGAGCTGCCCTTGATCTCAACTGATCAATTCTTTTCTCCTTCCGTTCAGCTATTTTCCTAGGTCAATCATTACAAAATGCTGAATCTAAGCCTTATTGCTTTTTTAAAATGAAAATGAATGGCATAAATGACAAACTTAGTTATTGTGTTTGTTTCATTTCCATGCCAGTTTCCTTCAACTAATCTTATTCTGCCTACAGCACTTTAATTATGTCCTTTTCTACAGTGCAGAACAGAGCGAGCAGGGTCAACCTCTCTGTGCAACAGAAACATGTTAATCTGAAAGTAATCACACTCTCTGTGGGTTTTCCTGAATGTATTTCTGCTGTGTAATCTCCTTTCCTCATGTATACTAATTGCATAACCCTGATCTTTGCACTGAAAAGACACAATCTGTTCCCAAGCTGAGGAACACATCATCTGTACTAAATACACCACCAGTAAATTACACACTGGGATACTGCTGGTTAAAATCAATAGAATTAATTTGTAGGAGAGTCAGGATTTTTCAGCCTTCACATGACCCTTTACACATTCATGTCCTGAATCAGAAATAAATAAAAGTCTGGAATTATTACACTGCCTTACTGCCTTCTGGTATTCTGGTCGTTTAATATGTTTTGAGAGCTTAAGTCATTATTTGAGAGACTCAGATATCAAGGATGTTGTTGATTAAATGTCCCTTGGCACGCTCTTGATGACCTTAAGGGAGAGAGGTCAGAATAGATATTCTAGGAGTCCTGTTGCTTATGCTTTGTTTGGTTGTAGAAAAAAAATTAGTTTCTTACAGTGTAAAGTCATGATTCTTGTGTTTGTCTCTCGAGAGAAAGAAAACCCAATGGCAAATGTAACAGATGCAGTGTATATCATGCTTTACAAGTAGTTTGTCATTGTCATCTTTTCTGATTATTTTTCTGAAGGCCTGGGTGGATTGGAGCTCTCAAATGTTCTACCATTTATTTTGGTTACATGTGATCAGTTACTGAAAAGAATTTTCATTGAAATGGTTGGTTAAATAATGATTTGAAGAGTACTTTTAGACAGATTTTCAATAGCAATGCTTTTTAGGAAATACGCTGTATGAACAAAGGTTTTGGGACACTTGAACGTCACATTCGCTTATATTCTTCTGAACATGAAATTCCAGATTCAGCCCCACTTTGCTGTTCTAATCACCTCTACCCTACTCTTACTCTTCGAGGATTTGTGTCCATTCAATAATCAGTGACAGTGTGGTGGTGTGATAATGGTCGCACCCTGAAGTTGATTCTTTTCAAACAATAGCACATTTGATGGGGTTTTATTTCCTCTGTAATTTGCCAGTGATTTCCATTTCATTTTTAATACATGACATCAGACTTTTAGCTATTTATAATTACTTTTAATTTACTTTTAATGTGTGTGTGTGTGTGTGTTTATTATATGACTTAGATCACATGAAATGTCCTGAATACCATATGAAGTCCCTATGAATAAGATGTTACTATAGAAATTTAATCGATTAATTTAATAGAATATATCCATTAATATCATCCTGGGATTTGGTTCGATTACAGCTGATGTTTTTTTTTTTTTAACCAGACTTATTTCAACACCTCCTGACCAATCACATTTGAGAATTCAGTTTATGTGACTTTTGCTTGCTTCACTCTAAGTAGACATTTGAAAGGCTCTTTGCCAGTATTTGATGCATTAGTCTTTTTGCCAATATATGATGCATTTCTTTCTTTCCTTCCTATGCAGGAAAACAAAATCAGTGATGGAGAATTTCTTAGATTTCATTACAGTTGCTGTCTACTGCTAATTATTGTTGAGTGAAAGTTGCATTCAAGTAAGGCAGGTGAAGTATGTATCAGTGCATTAATATTTCATGGCCCAAAAATTCCTAATAACACGCCTGAGTTCCCAAACATTTAAATCCTTTGAAAAGTATTCTTAATGCCTTTTGCATCACCTCCTACCTTCGCACACCCCATGCAGCTGCACTTGGTAAAACATATCAACTATGTATTAGTGAGTAAGACGGCAGTGGCAACAGCTGTGTATTTGTGGAGACTCATGAATATTTGAGCAGGGACTTGATCTGGTATTGTGATGCAGGAATACAGTAACATTGCTAACTTATACCCTGACATGCCCTGCCAGTGAAGGTGATATTAAAGTATAACTTTTCTCCTATTCATGAAAGGTATACTTGAAACTGATGCTGTTTTTTCTCTCCATGCACTCTGTCTGACACGCAACACGTAGGGGCATGTAATCGGCAAGGTCATGGACACATTACCGGTTTCTATTTCAAATCAAAATAATTTCTACTCATTACAATGAAGCTATACATAGAGTTTTGTGCATTGTCGAAAGAGAAGTGTTTCCAAAGCGTGTAAAATAATGCAGCATAGTTATATCCAGTATTATTAAGTAAAGTGGCAACCACTTTTATGAAATTTTTAAAAGAATCTCTAGGATTGATTGTTTCTTTTGCTAGTCTTTATGAAAGGAAGTGTTTTATAGCACATCCGCTATAGGCTGATGCATCATATGCTTGTAAAGACAGTCCATAAAGCAATATCTGCCAGAGTTAAACAAGACTCACGCTGCAGATCTAAGGGGATTGTTGCATTTTTATTCTACTTACATAAGGCGATGTCAAGGCATTTGCAAAGGCAAAGACATCAGAGGCTTCAGCTCTGAATGAGGACTGAAACGAATTGTGGGTTTTGACAGATTGGGAGGTTTTTAATGATTTCTTTTTGCGGAAATGTTATCAAATGTCAAAATCAATCTTCTTGCACATGCAATTAACTTGTTCTAAAGATTTCAGCATTACTGTTTTTGAATCCTTATTTATATCATTTTGTTGGTTTAACCCTAAATAGCTGAGAGTCGTTATTATGTGAAGGGACCATATACTTGAAATATAGATTTCAAGCTTGACAGGTTATGGCTCCTTTATCTCTGTTTTAGAATAATGACATTAATGAAAAATGGATGAGTTCTTCACAAGAGAGTGACTAATTTAAAAGCTGAATCCAAAATTCAAATAAATATTCATGAATTATATTTTTTCCTTAATACTGATTTTTTTTTTTGTCCTAGCTGTCCTAGCCAGAACAAACACAAAATGCAAAACAAACAAACAAACAAACAAATAAATAGATCAAGGGGCAAACAGTGTGTATCTTCATGCTTTACAGCTTCAGCTTCTCCCTGTGTTCATGTGTGCTTTCTCTTGTGCTTCTAGAGTTCTCTCAGCTCTCAAATACATACAGCTAGGTAGACTGTGTATGCTACACTGTCCATAGGTGTTGATGGGTGTGTGCATGGTGCCTTCTGGTTGACTGATATCCCAATATGGGGTGAATCCTCATACTTACACTGTGCGCAGTATTGCCTGCATAGGCTCTGGATCTCCCACTACCCTGATCAGGATAAATACTATGAATATAAAATAAAAACTTAAATAAATAAATAAATGAATGAATGAATGAATGAATGAATGAATGAATGAATGAATGAATAAATAAATAAATAAATAAATAAATAAATAAATAACACCTGATTTTCATATTTGGTTTTCTTATGAGCTTGTTTTGTTTTAGACAATATGAACACTTTTTTTTTCTGGAATTCTGATTATAGCTTCAATAAACACATTAATATTCAAGAACAAGAGTCCTTCCCCATCTTGATTTACACCTCTTCAATTATAAAGTGCTCAGTCTAGACCTCACTATTCCATTACTCCTTCAAGGACAGTTTGTGTCAAGAGCCTCTATGACAGCGCTATATTTATGCCTGTGCTGAAAGACTGAAATGTAGATAAATATATCATACTTGATTTTTTGTGGGGGAGATATATATATATAAATTTTGTATTTATATTTTGTTATTAAATACATATGCATGTCAATAAATGGAAACGTTTCATATATAAAATGTAAACAACCTTGTTTGAGAAAATGTCCTTTAGGGAATTATGTAACTGAAAGGTCAACTGAAGGTCACTGTATCTGTAATAGCCGGATATTAGCTTTAGGCACTCTGGGTTGTTGTTTTCTTTTCGTGTGTGTGTGTGATGCTGATGGATGCATTTCATAACTGTCCTCATTGTAGAAGACAGAGCATTACAAAACCATTTTCTGATTTGTATACCACAGACACATACGTAAAACTCAAAACCCTCCCACGTCCCACTACCATCATTAAATGCTGCATCCCATAAGCCTATAATCTCCTTCACTTTCTCTTCTCCCCCCTCTCTCTCTCACTCTCTCCATCTCTAGCTCTCATTCACAGCTGCCTGCGTCTCTTTCTCGTGCTGCTTACTACGCATCACTACTGATTTCCTGACTACCTCTGATTGGTCTGTGCAGGCAAAAGGAGATTAGGAGGCGGTCTCTGATCAGCTGGAGGGCAAAAGAGAAAATGGAAAGGGGGGGGGGAGTGAGAGGAGGAGGGAGAGACAAAGATGCTGTCTCTTTAAGAGTATTTTTAGGCTGGCAGTTAGCAGTGGTCAGTGGTGGGTAAAAAAACATTAGTGGCGGTAGTGCAAGAGCAGCCCGTGAACATGGCTGACGAGGACAAATCCATGCTGATGTGGATGTGGATTCATAGATAAATTCATATCCTAGTACTGTAAAAAAGATGTGTTGCTTTGTAACGGAACTAATTTAAGGTAAGTGCTGTTTTACTGAGAATTTGTTACTTATTCTTGCAAGTTATCAAGTGTTTAAGTTAAGGAAACTAGACTGCGTTGCATACTGGTATCGGTTCTGGTTAATAGCAGATCCCCTTTTTTCCTCTCTAAGGCAAGCATGTAAATTTAATGAAAGTGGCAAACAGTGTGTGATCATGTTACTGGATTGATTACAATTTGACCCTCTGCTGTTCTCTACACTCTTATGGCATGTGTGTGTGTGTGTGTGCAAGCACTGTCAGCTATTGTCCTGTGTGAAGTCGAGTTTATAAATACATTCAAAGAAATACAATTATAATCCACGTATGGTTTTCTGTAGTAGCTGTGTTTAATATGATTATATGTGTCTGTGTATTTGTGCCTAAACATGCTCCGGGAAGTTAAAAATGCTTATTTCATAATTAAATTTGTACTACAGGAAAACACACATGCATGCATGCATGATTGGATTTTTGATATTTGTGATTAGTATGTGATCACATTTGAAACATATGTGAAAGTGTAATCCAGTATGTGTTCTCCTGAAGCTGCAAGTGACCTCAAAGACATGCGAGGTCATATGAATACTGTCAGATCTGGATAAAGAAACAATGTGTAAAACAATCACATAAAAATAAATAAATAATTAATAATAGGTGGAAAATGTAAAAAAAAAAAAAAAAGGGATTATTTGGGTGACTTTATTATAAGGCTATTATTGAAGGAAAGAAGATGTAGTGATCATAGATCTCTAGTCAATGAACACAATATAAACTACACTCAAATACTTGTGATAAAAAAAAATGGTACTAAGCTCTATGTCTTTGGGGTGGACCTCTTAAGAGTACAACTTTTGTACCTTTAATATGTATTTTTTACCTGGATCTGAGGATATGGTGTATGTTTTAAAACAATTTTAGATATATAAATGGACTGTAGTTAATTATCTAGAGGAATGCTTTAAAGATATAATACATAAAACTTTCTAAGTAGATAACAAATACTAACTTAAACCACATAATAAAGCTCGTTTGACCAAGTGATGAGAAAAGCCCTTTTTCTGTGCTTGTAGGCAAAATTGTCACACATTTCATACCTTATATTTAATATTAACCTAATATTAGCTTATATTGAACCTTAATATCACATTTCATAACAATACATGCAAATTCATATTCATATATATGCAGAGTGAACAAAATATGAATTGTTAAACTATAATCTTTTGATACTTAATTGAAGCAAATGAGTAATATTTCAACCTGTCACGAACATGACTATGCTATTACTGGCTCACACCTAGCTTTAGTAAAATTATACTTTGCCTCTATATAAAGGACAATGGCACATATTTTATTTATAAATTGTAAAACTCACTCCACACAAATACACACCCACACCGTACACTCACTTACAGAGGGAGGCAAGAGTGATTCCAGCTTCCTGCTGTTCACACAACCCCACGCGTGACGCAACAAATGACCATCATCGCCCACAGCCTCCCCCAGAACACGACACACATGCCAAGTAGGAGTAGGGAGAGTGGGGGCTTTATATCCTGCACGACTCACATTCTCCACACATACTCATTGCTCACAATTTAGCTCTCTCACGTTGGCTAAGGAGTGTCGGAAAGCACGTCTCTCCTTTGCTTATGCTCCGTGTTTTAATGGATTCCTGCTCACTAGCCGTACTACGAGGCAGAGCAGCCTCCTTATTTATATTCAGAGGTGTTGCACCAAAAACGTGTGACTTGGATCTTGTCTTTGCCTTCATGCTGAGAAAAATAACTGTGCCTTGCTGTGTAACATACACACAAGTAAATGGAGCAGTTTCAGTTCAGGATTATAATCTGAGAGGATAAAGCACCATCTCGGGATTATGTAACGTCGATTTTGTCGTGTCACAGGACTAAGTGAGACCAATATAATATTGCTATAGCTTTTGTTTTGTAGTATATCAGGGGACAAAAATGACAATACATGCCAGTTTAAAAAAGATACATATGACTATTGCATTTCTACACTTACAGCTGCATTGCTTCACTTTGGCTGACATTGGAAACATTTTACACAGTCATTGTAAAATATTATCAAGGGTTTCATCCATATTGACAAGATTGAATGTGGGCTGAAAAGGTGTACAGGGTTTATCTGATTTCTGCTCCTTGGG
Source organism: Hemibagrus wyckioides (assembly GCF_019097595.1). Taxonomy (NCBI): domain Eukaryota; kingdom Metazoa; phylum Chordata; class Actinopteri; order Siluriformes; family Bagridae; genus Hemibagrus; species Hemibagrus wyckioides. The sequence goes on from NC_080713.1 coordinate 22,872,414, forward strand.
GTATACTGCCTATACACTCTGTAGCATACTTGGCAGACATTTTGGACTGTTCTTGGTCAGGTGACAGGCTTTGGCAAGAAGATCTTTGAATATCTGTTCAGATTTAGTGAGCCATTTTGAAGGAAAACTCAACTGGGATAGAAGCCAAGCGCCACAAGTTCCACACTCACAATCCAGTCTGCTCTTCACTAAGCCTACTCCACCAATGTTCTGTTAAAAGAGACAGTCTTAGAAAAATAATAATAAAAAACAACCTTACAATAGGAGGTACAATGGGAGGTACGTGATCCTGACCTTCGCATACATTGTGTCATTCCTGGATCATGTAAGATGAAAGATGATAGTTATACTGGTTCATGTTTACACAATGTTAAACATGCATATATCATCCAAATAGGAGAAGTTAAATCACTTGGTTGCAGCTTGATGTATATTTCATATGTCCTTTTAAATACCTCATGCCTATTGCTAATACTGAGACAATTGAGGCAATCCAAGTGTCCTCTTGGTATCTTCACAGAGGTTCAAATCTGTTTTAATGAATACATAGTCTCCTTCATTGACCTGTATTTTGCATCTAAGTGCTTAAATTGTGCCATGAAGACATAAATCAAGGCAGAATAAGAAGTCTTCTGTGATACCATGTGAATTATTGTACTCAGTCTGGACAATTCAAAAATCTAATTGGATGGAAAGTATGGCAATCTAAAATTCGATAACTGTTTAATTAATTAAACTACTGAAAGATAGGAGGCAAGGTTTAGAAAAACTGGGTAGGGTGTGTCTTTGGGTGCAGAGGTATCAAAAAGTTTTTTTGGACAGTGTTCTTGGGGTAAAAATATATGTGACACCTTAGTGATAGAGGGCACAGTATTGTCAGTAGGATTTGATGATTTCACTATTCATTGTAAAAAAGTAGAATTAGAAAACAGATAGTGGTTCTTTCTGGATCATCTTTGCCTTATTATCTGTGAAAACTTTTGTCTTATCGTTCAATATATGTGAGATACAGGGGATTGAAGGACAAAGGACACATTTTGTCACGCCGTATTAATGTTCATTGGAATCTTGAGGGTGATTTGTCTGAGATTATTTATAACATAGTCTGGGTTTGAACGTCGGAGCAAAAAATGAGAGCTAGTGAGAAAGCACAATTCTCAGTGCACTGCCCTTTGTTTTCTTCTTCTGTTCACAATTTTGTTGTTAAATATAGAAGATACAATGATCTTCATAAAAAAAAAGTTATACAATAAAAATAAAGGAAGTACATCGATCTTCAGAATAAAAAAAGAAGGAAATTAGGAGTCAACGTAAACGTAAACACAACAATTCGATTGTAGTGTTGATTAAAACATATTAGCGTAAAGAGGCGTAGTTTTGTCCCTTTAACTCCACTCTCAGTAAGGTGATAGGCTAATCACCTGTCCCGTGTGGCGCATGCGCAGTAGCGAGAACGGGAGCCGCGGTCCTCTCACCAGCCAGCATCACGGAGCTGGGGGAGAGCGAGCAACAACGGAAGCTCTTCGTGCAGAAATGGGAGAAATACCTTGGCATCCCCGTGAGGTAGGGGCTGATCTGCGACTTTATGTGAGGTTTAACGCTTCACAGTGCAGTTTATATGAGAAAGCAGGCATGTGTGTGTGGAATGGGAAGGAGTAGTGTGTGTGTGTGTGTGTGTGTGTGTGTGTGTGTGTTGTAGGCTGCCTAAAGAAGAAGCCGCTGTTAGGATGCGGTTGTTGACCGTAGAGCTGTGAATCGGCCCTGACACGGTAGTAACCTATAAATTGTCAAGGGCAAAGGCGAGGACATTAAACATCCTATTGACAGACACAAAGCCATATTCAAAGCGGGCTTTTTTGCTCTCTGGAGATTGATTCATATGGAATCGACACCATATTAATCGTAGTAGACCACATTGCAGGTCTGTGTAGCATCTCGACAGACACAGACGTGCACTACAGGTTACTTATGTAACCTATTACTACATTGATCGACTATTAATTGAAAGTATCCCAAACGGCTCACGCTGAATTTACGGTAATTTCTTGTTGTTGAGTAAGGGTCAACTCTCAGGCGTTGAATTAATTGAGCCAAACTCTGTAATCACACGAGTTTGTCATGTTCTGTTGTTGTTGTTTTATTTTCTTTATAATATTACTATGAAGTGAGTAAAAGGTACCACAGCCTGTGTTTTGCACGTGCATTGGTGGAGCTTGTTTTTGCTACCCGGAAGGTCGCCAGAGATCGAATGCTGAGCCATGTTTTCCTTCTCATCGTATCCTCATCGTATCGTATACAGAAATCTAAAGGTTGATTCAAACGGGTGTGGAGGAAGCGGAAGTGGTCGAATAACTGACTTGACTGAATAATATTTTACTGCTCACGTGAAGATGTATCCAAATGAGATGATTTGGGATTGGATGAAAGAAGTCGGATGACCTTATGTATTATTCAAAGTGTCTGGGTATAAATTGTAGGCGGCTAAATTGTGCAAAAAGGACACCTATGAAGGGAATGCTTTACTCACCCGCGTCTGTGCAGAATTACAGTGCACTCACTATACTCCAGGCTCGGTTGTGTTTTGGCCCGTATTGAATTTCATGCCGTCAGGAGAGCGCTGATGAAGACTAGCATTGGCGCGGGTGTACGGCGCTGTCCAAGGTGCTGAACGACACCGTCGGAGCAGTGTAGTAAATACAGATGCAGTAAATTCCCTTCTAATATATTAGCACCTCCTGTGAACATTCATTTTCATTTTCAGCTAGAGAAATATGGTGACATCCAAAACATTATATTGTTTATACTTGTCACGTTTGTCTAGTGTGGATTTAATCCTCGACATTCAACTAAAGGAAGAATATTCTAAATAATACTAGGCATATACGAATGAATGCATTTGGGTTGAACATGTGATATTCTGGGTCATTCATATTATTTAAGTTTAAATAATGCTTCTTTATATAATCATATATACACAAACTCCATATCTATCTATCTATCTATCTATCTATCTATCTATCTATCTATCTATCTATCTATCTATCTATCTATCTATCTATCTATCTATCTATGCATCATTTAAATATCCTATTTCTTCTGCAACATCAAAAAATGCTCTGACTACCTCTATATTTACATCATCATCATCTTCATCATCATCATCACCACCATCAACATCCATTCGCACTGTCACATCATCTCTGTTCACACTAACAGCAGTGATATAATTGTTAATTAATTCAGCCTGTTTTCCTAACTACATTTCTTATAAGTATTGTCTTTATATTTGGTCACTTAAACATTCTAAAACGTTGTTCAATGTCATCATTATGTTTGGATGTTAATTTGACAGTGCAGGAGCTTCACAAACATTTTGTCTGTTGCTATGCAATTACAGCATTGATTAGGTTTTAGGTTTAGGTTTTATATATCAGACTGGCTGCATTTATTGTTGTGCTATAAACTGGCCCTTTACTCAACATGATCTTTGCAGTCAGACATTTCTAACCTAGTTTAAGCAAAGATTTTCACCTCATTTTGGTAAGATGTACTTATTTTTGAGTCACATGGTAGTATTTGATGCCTCACAGCTCCCAGATCTCTAGTTCAGTCCTAAACTTGAGTTATTGTCTGTGCATGTTCTGCCCATGTTAATGTGGGTTTTCATTGGTGCTCTGGTTTCCTCCCACTGTTCAAAACCATGCAAGTGATAATGATGGTGTGAAAAATGTTTGTCCATCCTACTCCACAATGACAGAATTCAGAGAATTGCAAAATTCAGCCACAGCAACACCCAGTGTGTTTTCCCAGACCAAGGCTGACATTATATAATCATTAGGAACACATAAACTTTTAAGTAATCTACACTGTCTAAACTGGATATTTTTAGAAAAGACATGTGTTCATGTCAGTGTGAAGGCATAGCACTCATTTCCTTATCTACCAGTTTTTCCTAATAGGCATTCATAGAAAAGCCTACTTTATGTCACATGTGGCATCCTCAGTTATTCATAACTGCAATATGAAATTGTGTGAAAATAGTTTTATATAGATATTAAAAACCTCTGCTAAGTTGCCCAACATGAAAAGAATTTGAATAAAACTTATGTCATTTGTTTGTGCTAGGCTTTTGATGATTTGCATCCTACAAAATACTGTTTGTGCTATATATTAGTGAAAAAGGCAAATTGATACCATCCTCTTTTAAAACATAAATAATCACCAACAAATGATGCCATTTGCTTAGATTTTTAACCTGCTTTTGAGTTGAATGTGGTTTAATTCCTGTACACTGTGAGATCACTTTTAGCCATAGGATTAAACTGAAATATGGCTGTTATCTTAAATACACCACACAAATCTGCACAAGCATAGCACAAATAAAAGACAATGTTTTTTCAACTTCTTTTTAATATGCTGCCAACTTTATAGGACTACATCTTACCCTTTAATGTCTCAGTTTATTATTGAGTTATTAATCTTAACCTCGTAAAAGTCTGTGATGGCACCTACGGCTTGAAATATCATGCACATATCTTACATACTGCTCAATAATTTAGTTACCATTAGAAATTTAAACTTACTTTAAAATGGATCCTGTCACTGATCTGTGGTTTAACAAGGAAAAAAGATCACAAGTGTGTTAGCTCCACACTTTAGCAGTAACAAAACTGAAGTCAGCACTCACCTGTGATACACACTGCTGTTCTTCTATAACTATCAATAATCAGATCATTCAGCAAAATGTTTAGATCATGAAACAACATGGTGTTGGCTTGTTTGTTTGTTTGTTTGCTTGCTTGCTTCTAATTGGAGCATTTTATTGATTATTATACCTAGGGATCAATAAAGTCATCACTTCTAATTGTTAAAGCATATTATTCAGTAACAAGTATAGCAGTAAAGTGTGAAACCCTAGCTAAAGGAGTATAATTGTGAGGGTTGGGAAATGTAACACTAGACCCACCTGTGGATGCTGAGATTTTAAGGAGTTAAAGTGGCGTAGCTCTCAGAACGTTCCATTTCCTTGCCTTAGTTTATGGAAGACAATAAAATCTAAAGGGATCAGTTGTTCTGTAGGACTGTAATTCTGTCTTTGGAAACTACAATTTATGTTGCCATCTTGATTTTGTCAGGCCTGTTTTCAGAATATTTAGTGGACTTTCTATGTCTTTTAAAATAATCCACTGCTGACAGAATCATGTTTCAAAGTAAAAAACAAAGTTTTAATTGTGCTACTTTTACTTTCTATCTGCCCTTTTCTCTATCTATCATTTTCTCTCTATTTTTGCTTTCTTTTTTCATTACCTTCTGTTTCCTATCTCTGTCCCAAGGTAATGTGCCTGCAGATGTGAGTGAATCATAAAACCCTCCACAAACCCTTCACTAGACTCCCCAATAAGCCCTGGAGCAGTTACTTTATTGATTTTCTGACTGCACCCCACACTGGCAGACTGTGCCTCCCGGGAGTGTAGTCCCCCCATCCTAATCAAACCTTCCTCCTTCACCGGCACCCAGAGCCCTGTACCCTCCAGACAGAATGTTTTCTTCCAATTTCCTGGGTGGGGGGAACCCTCTGAGTGCCATGTCTTCTGCGGTGAACAAGTTTAGCCTGTTTGGTGACGAGACAGAGGATGGAAAAGAAAAACAGCAGCAGGGGCCTCTGAAGCAAAAAAATCCTGAACAGCATGGAAATGGACAGCCAGTTTCACATGGATCTCAAAATCACAGCACGGAGAAGCCACCAGGAGGTCGTATGGGTGATGCTCACCAGCAAGGAATAGGCAGGGGGCTACCCCAGAGTCCAGCATCTGAAAGAAGTAGCCCCCAACAACAAAGAGCTGGTAGAGGAGGACCTCATCATCAGGGTGTGGGACGGGGAAAATCTCCACAGCGTGAAACAGGCAAGGGTGGACCTCTGCACCATGCCACTACAGGACCTACAGGAGAAAAAGCTGCAGCACCTGCTTCAGGCACAGAGTCACTCTGTCCAATCTGTAAAAATACCAAACTTAATTTTCAGTCCAAGGAACCGCCCAACCATAACACCTGTACAAAATGTAAATCTGTCGTCTGCAGCATGTGTGGCTTTAGTCCTCCAGATGCAGCTGTGAGTAATCGATATCATTTATTTATTCAGTAAAATGTCATATATCCCCCTGTATGGTTCTAATAAACCACACATTCATACATTAAAATCATATATCAAAAATGTGCTTATGGTTAAATTGTAAAATTAAAAGTGTTGGTTGGCTGGTCTAGTATGCTACACAAGTGTTTTACCTTAGATCAGGGTAGTTTGTTCTAGCTTCATACATACTTCATACTTCTGTGTTGTGATGATTTGTCTTATTTATATATTAATTCACATGATGTTTATGTATTTACTTTCCAGGCAAAAGAGTGGCTTTGCCTCAACTGCCAGATGCAGAGGGCCCTTGGAGTTGAAGAAGCACCTACCCCCTTCATATCCAGCAAAACTCCCACACCATCTCCATCTCCTGTCAAGCAAAGTCCATCTACAGCACAAAAGAAGGGCACTGTACAGAATCAAGCCTTACACCCAACCTCCAGTGAGCAAAGCAAACCTCCAGAGGGTCATAAACCACCTGGACAGGAAAGTTCAACTACAGCAAAAGAAACAATGTTAACTCCACATCCACAACAAAAGCCAACCCAGCAGCAAAAAGGCAAAGATTCCCCATCACCTGCCAAGTCTGAACCACCCACACAATCTGAACCTCCCAAAGAGCAGTCTGGATTTTTTGGTTTCAGATCTGTTGGTGCCCGATCCCGTTCACCATCTCCTCAGCCTTCAGTCTCTGCAGTTTCTGGTAAAGTTTTAGGCTTTGGCTCCTCCCTTTTCAGCTCTGCATCTAATCTTATTTCATCAGCTGTTCAGGATGAGTCTTCCACAATGCAGCCAACTTCACGTAAAGCCTCCAGTGTTTCCCAAACCTCTGACAGGTCCACGCCTCCAGCATCCCGCAAAGGATCCGAGGCATCAAAGGACTCTCCCAAACTTAACGCAACCCCAAAACAAGAACAAAAGAAACCTGAAGTAACACAGTCAACCAAAGCAACAGTAGATTCAACAAAAGAGAAACTGACTTCTTCTCAATCCCCAAAAGCCAGTCAGAAAACACTTCCCAAAGCCTGTCCTATCTGCAAAGTGGATCTCAAAAAAGAGCCTCTAAATTACAATACCTGCACTGAGTGCAAAACTACTGTGTGCAACCAGTGTGGTTTCAATCCCATGCCTCATCAATCAGAGGTAAGCAATACAGACAAATTGCATTTTGTATCTGTAAATTCGCATCAACATTTCATTAAGTTGGCCAGCAGACCAATTGTTGAAACAAACTGCACAAATAGAGTTCTTTAATGCTTTATTGTATTAATCATAGTTGAATATCTTTCCATATTCTTGCCTTTTTTTAAAGGCAGATTGAACATGTCTAGTAATAAGACATTAATTTATTTGAATTATTAATGTATCTGGCCAAACCTGGGAATGTGTTCATAAGGTAAATGACAGTACTGTGTACATTTTGAGGTTCTTTGTAAGGCATCAGGTTATGATATTCATAATGCATCAAGTATGCATATATAGTATGCAATTTAATATTTTAGTTATGAGATTAACAGACGTAGAAATGACTGTGTATTCATTTTGGTTCCAAACAGTTACTCCATTGAGTTATATGCATATGAGATCTTGAAGCCAATATATATTATCTTGACATCTCATTCCTCTTTAATTGGACAAAAATAGCATATGTAGTATTCATTCACTAGACATATAGTATATTTTGTAAGGGATTGTTAATAGTGTCTGCCTGAGATGTTAAACTACATAAAAGAGCTTTAAACTCAGAAATGTTTTCCTTTGTAGACCAGCTAGTACCAAGTGTGTGTGGGAGTATTCATAAGGCTTCTGAAGTACTGACCTCTCATTGTGAGCTTTGGGTCAGGCGTGCCATTAGTGCAAAATGTGCTGTGAAGAAGTAAGAAGCTTAAAGCAGTTCCGACCACCCAGAGAGACTTCATCTGGCAAGCCTGATCATGTCGAGCAGGACATTTTTTTTTTTACATTTTTGGAAATTTCAGGAAGAAATTATGGCACCTATTCCTTTAATTGAACTCTTATGATTTGAGACTGTCAGGCTAATGCTATTTTATCACGTCTGGTGATAAGTGAGAACATGTCTAACATATTCAGAGGTTGCAGCATATGAGGTGTTTACTTAAAAGTTATTGAATAATTTCACACACACTATAATTATAGTTATGAAGTGAGCTGTAGAGCTTTGATGAATCATTTCATTTCACCTAATCAGAATAAATAGCAAGGCTTGTTTGGCTTGGTACTGCAAAGTTAAGCAAACCCGCTTGGTATAAACTTGTTTGTTTTTAACATTGCTATACAGTTGAATTCCAATAAGATTTTTATATAATCCAATAATTATCATCAAAATTATTGATAGTCCTCTAGTCTTCCAGTTTGAGAAGAACAGCTCTCAGTCCATTTTGTAAATTAATATTTAACTAGTAAAAATTGCATTTAAATAATGAGCTTGTGAATGTATTTATTAATGAAAGCATATTTGCACTCTATTAAATAAAGCATAGAACACTATATTACTGTATTTATATAGGCTCTACCGCCTTTTCAGGTGTTTATAAGAATATTGCAGATAGTTGTTTTTTTAACAGAAAATATTACATTAAAATCTTTGCTTCGATTATATTTCAGGGGAAAGACTGGCTTTGTTTAACCTGTCAGACACAGAGAGCACTAAAAGGGGTTGAACCACAAGGGTCTCCTATGATGAAGCCCCACCTTCACCCTGAAGCCACAACTCAAAAGAAGGATTCCACTACAGGGTCCACATCTAAACAGCCCACCCTCCAACCAGCAGAGACTAGTTGTGCCAACCAGACAGTTGCTCAGAAAGAAGGAAATAATAAACAACAGCTTAGTTCAACAGGAACAAAACTGACTAATGAGCATAATCAGCAGACAGCAAAAACTGGCCTACCTTCTACCCAGACTAAACCACAGTCAAAGGCAGAACCCCCTCAAGAAGAGACAGGTTTCTTTGGCTTTGGCTTTGGTGGTGTCCGTTCTCGATCTCCATCTCCTCAAGTGGTAAACTCTGCTGTTTCTGGAAAGGTTCTAGGCTTTGGCTCTTCCTTACTCAGCTCTGCCTCTAACCTGATTCCATCAGCTGTTCAGAATGAGCCTTCCACCACACCACCAACCTCTCGGAAGGGATCAAATGTGTCTCAAACATCTGCCAATGCAACCAATACACTACCTGCATCACAAAAAGGATCTGCAGCATCAAAAACTGATGCCAAAATATCCTCAGATACTAAATCATCAACTGCTGATAAGGAGAAGACACCAGGACATCAGCAGAGTAAGGCACCATTATCTCAAGAAAAGTTACAAGAACATATGCCAAAAATAGAAAAAGCTGCTCAGCATCTTCCCAGAGCCTGTCCACTCTGTAAAGAAGAGCTCAGGAAAGATCCTCCCAACTATAATGTCTGCACTGAATGCAAAAAGTATGTTTGTAACCTTTGTGGATTCAATCCTATGCCACACCAATCACAGGTAAGATATTTTTTATGCAGTGTAGATCATTTTAATTCATGTATGGTTGTTTTTGTTTTCTTGTAAAGACCCTTGAAAAAAGTATGGATTTTGTCCCCCTTTTGTTTACATATACATTTGTTAAATACATTTTCCATTGGATAGCTTTGCAAAACTGTACACTGTGAGCATGTTCTGCTGAATGTTCAATGTTGTTTTAATAAAACAGTTTTATTAGACTGAATATAAATATTTATTTGGCCATATTGAAAGCTATTTGCATCATTCTTTCATTATTTTATCTGAATTTCAGGTGACAGAGTGGCTTTGTTTGAACTGCCAGGTACAAAGAGCTCATGATAATGCTCCAGTGGTGTCCCAGAAAATATCTGGACAACCCCATTCTTCACCAAAGGCAGGGAAGACTCCGTCATTACAACATAAAGATGCTAGTGCTGTGGACTCAACAAAGAAAATATCTATACCAGCCAGTCCACAGAAAGACGATAAATTTGAGGCCATTCAGAAAATAGAGCAACCAAATGACTCACCCCCTCTACACAAACGTCAGCAGCTAGCAACTGGGAAACCTCAGGGTGACACATCAAATATGAACAAGTCAGAAGCCAAGGATGAATCAGGTTTCTTTGGTTTTGGTTTTGGGGGTGCTCGATCACGATCACCATCTCCCAAGCCTGCTGCCTCTGCAGTTTCTGGAAAGGTCCTAGGCTTTGGTACAACCTTCCTGAGCTCTGCAACTAATCTGCTCTCTTCAGCTGTTAATGACGAGCCTTCCACCACACCAATAACCTCTCGTAAAGGTTCATCAAGTTCTATTAGTTCTACTACACCACCATCTTCTCAAAAAGGTTCTGCAGTTTCACAGACTTTCTCCAAAACAACACCACCCACTTCCCATAAGGGATCATCAGTTTCACAGACACCTCAAAAGACTGGATCTTCAGACACAACGCCAGTTACTTCACACCAAGGGACTGAAATTTCCCATAATTTAATGAAGGAGACCAAAAATTCTTCTAATGGAAAGGCAGAAGAAAAGAAATCTGAGGATCCACAGCCATGCCAAACACTACCTGAAAAAGTTAAGGACTCTGCAGCTGTTGAAAAAACATCTCAGCAGCCACCAAAAACCTGTCCACTTTGCATGACAGATATAAAAAAAGATCTCCATAACTATAGCACCTGTACTGAATGCAAGAGTATTGTGTGTAACCTGTGTGGATTCAGCCCCATGCCTCAAGAAACAGAGGTAGGCCTACAATATGTGATATTAAGATTGTAATGAAACTGTTGTTATTAAGATGTTCTTGTACTTCTTGTTAAAGTACACTTATTTTAGGTAATTTGTGGCTTTAGAAAAATGGTACCTGTCAATGCAATGTATAAGTATATTCAAACTACCTTCTTTAACTGCAGATAACAGAGTGGCTCTGTCTGAACTGCCATACAAGACGGGCATCAGGATTATCTTCTATGCAGGCTAACAAAATCCCTCCAACAGCATCGCCTCAAAAGAAGAAGACCTCTGTGTCAGAACAACCTGATAAGAAGAAAGATCTTCCTGATAAAACTATTCAAAAAGGCCTGACAACCACTGAGGTAAAACAAAAAGAAGAAATATCTGCAGCAGCAGCAGGAGAGAAGCAGGTCAATCAGCAGCAGTCTGCTCATCATGATGAAGAGAAATCTCAAAAGGCTTCGAAAGTTGAGCCATTTCCTGCCAAGGATAAACCCTCTCAAGAAAACTCAGGATTATTTGGCATCGGTGGTGCTCGGTCTCGATCACCATCCCCTCAGCCTTCTGTCTCTGCCGTTACTGGGAAGGTTTTAGGATTTGGTTCTTCCTTTTTCAGCTCTGCATCTAATTTTATCTCATCTGCTGTTCAGGATGAGCCTTCTACGACACCCCCAACCTCTCGCAAAGATTCATCAGTCTCTCAAAGTTCCATTAGGTCCAGTACACCACCTCCATCCTCCCGCAAAGGTTCCGGTGTCACCATACCTCAAGGGGACTCTCAGAAAAAGCAGACAGAAATAAATAAATCACCGACTGTAGAGAAAAAAGAAGAAAAGAAACCTGATGTAACAAAACATCAAGGAAAGGACCTCCTAAATCCAGATAAATCAAAATCAGAGCCAACAAAAGTGAAAAAATCTTCTCACATTCTCCCTAAAAACTGCCCTCTCTGCAAGGTGGAGATAAAAAAGGATGCTTCCAACTACAGCACCTGCACTAACTGCAAAAACATTGTATGCATACAGTGTGGATTCAATCCTTCACCACATCAAACTGAGGTAAGAAGAATATATAACTAAGATTTAAAGTGTGCTTACACATTAAAGTGCTCATGTATAGCCTGATTCCCATGATTTGATTCCATTAGTCCATTAGATGTATTTACTTCATAAACAGGAAGTAAGGAAAGGATCATATAAAATGGCTTGGTTGATAGCCATTAGCATTTGCTATACACTATTCCTCCCAGAAAATCTATAAACTCAGTGGTTAACACAGCTAGCAAATTTGCTTCTTTAGGATTTACTATTGCCAGATTGCACATTGAATCTTTCTCATGTTCATTGCCCAGAAGCAGTGGTTTCCAAACCCCTCAATTTGGAACGCTATTGGACTGTGGTCTTTATTATCAGCCCCAAGCAATCTTTTCCTTCTCACCCACAATAATACTAAAGCAGCATTAGACTGCCTGCTGGGGGAGATAAGAAAGATTGTCATTTGACACAGGGCAATAAAATAAAACTAGAAGCATACACACACAACTGTATAGTATCAATAAAAGTTTGCTGACTTGTCGTCCCTTACTTGCCATATCATATATATTAGCTGAAAGAAAGAAAGAAAGAAAGAAAGAAAGAAAGAAAGAAAGAAAGAAAGAAAGAAAGAAAGAATGGTTAAGAAAAACCTACACAATGGTTTCAAAAATTCTGTGAGATAAACTGTGATGTGATACATTTTGGATTGTGATTCTATGCATTGGTAAATAACATTACCATCTTGTTTGCCAGTGTCCAACAAACCTACATATGTAAACTGTATATTTTTTCCTCTTATACCTGTTATGGCCATACAGAGGATGGAGTGGCTGTGTTTGACTTGCCAAATGCAGCAAGCAACAGGAGCTCCTCAACAATCTCAACCACAGGCAAGCAAAGGACCAATGTCTGTCTCAAAACAGAATAAAGAGCCTCTAATTCCAGCAAAGGATAAGAAATCACCTGCTGGTGGAAAACTACATGACAGTCAAAGTGAAACAGAGAAAAAGCAAGACAGCTCTACAATAAAACATGATGTGCAAAGTCAGCATCCTAAGCAACAGACTCAGCAAACAAAAGATGGACTTTCCAAACCTGCTAAATCAGAACCTCCTAATAAGGAATCTGACTTTTTTGGTTTTGGTAGACGATCTCGATCACCTTCCCCACAGCCTGCTCATTCTGGGAAAGTTTTAGGCTTTGGTTCTTCAATCTTCAGTGCAGCATCTAATCTGATATCCTCAGCTGTTCAGGATGGAACTACTATAACACCATCAACTTCACGCAAGGGTTCTACTGTTTCTCAAACCTCTGAAAATGCTGTACCAACAGTACCTGATTCTAGCAAGAGATCTGAAGTGTCCAACACTACACTGCCAGCTTCCAGTAAGGTGTCTTCACAAGACTCTACTAAGGAGAACTGTAGTAATGCAACAAAACTACCAACTAAACATGATGAAGGAAGAAAAATACAGGAAATGAAATCCGAGGTGGAAAGCTCTAAACCAGCTTTGGCGCCCGTTTTGAAGGACAAAACTCCATCAGATGCCACAAAAACTACAGAAACTACTCAGTTACTTCCCAAAGTCTGTCCCCTCTGCAAGGTAGACATCAAGAAGGAACCTCCTAACTACAGCATCTGCACTGAATGCAAGAATGCAGTCTGTAACCTTTGTGGATTTAACCCAATGCCTGACAAAACAGAGGTAAAAAAAAATTACCATTAAAAAATATAATCTGTTGCCATTTGTGAACTGATAATTTTGATTCATGTCTAAACATATGAGTATGAGAAGTCAAATACATATGAATACAATAATGATGGTGTTATGGTGGAGTTATTTGTTTACTTTTACGTAGCAGCTCATTAAACTTGCCTGAACTATGGTATTTCCATGAGGATAGTAATAAATTGAATGCTACCAACCAGGGCAGTGGTAGTGGCATTCACTTAGGCCCATTTTTCAGCAGAGATGGTAAACAAAAGAAGCTTACATATTAATCTATGTGGCCTTTTACACTGGGCACACACACACACATACACAAGGCATACTTTTTTGCTTAAATTACATTTAAGCTGCCTGGAAATGATTTCAAATAGGAAACATAATATTTTTCAATAGAATATTTATTACCCATAATTTAAACTGTAATACAGGTTTATATTACAACTTTTTCCCATGGTCTAGCAGCAAACATTCTCATTACATACAAGAGAAAAACCTGCTTGACTATTGAATTTAATGTGATCATATACAGTACGGAAAGTAACACATGGGGTATGCTGAGATACAATGGGTACTATTTTTGTTTTCTGTTGCTTATGTTCATAGTATTTTCACCCATAGGTTATTGCAATCTAATAAAAAAAAATCCCTTTTTTGAAATTTGCCAACACATTTCTTTGAGTTGAGAAAGATTTTTTGCTATATTTATATTAATGTAGAAACAAATTTCAATGTTATTACAGATGAAAGAGTGGCTATGTCTGAATTGCCAGATACAGCGAACATCAGGATCTCTAAACCAAACTCAGACAAAACCTATCAACGTTCCTGTGCCAGCATCACCAAAAAAAGATGTTCAAGCTAAAGTGTCTCTGCAAAACCCCTCTCCAAAACTTGGCTCAAAGGGTGACACTTCAGCAAAGCCTGTCCTTTCTCAAACTGAAACCATTAGAGATAAATCAGGCTTTGGGCTTACTCATGACCAATCTCCTCCTTCGCCAATCTCGCCTGCTACTACAAAAGAAAAGGGTTTAGGCTTTGGCTCTTCTATCATCAGCACAGCATCTGACCTTATTTCTTCAGCTGTTCAGGATAAAGCATCTATAACACCACCAAATTCTCGTAAAAGTTCTGCAGTCTCTGAGGCATCTGTAAAAACATCAACACCACCTGCATCCTGCAAGGTACCTGTAGTCTCTGAAAAAGACCTCCACCCTAATGAGACGAAATCAATTACTCAGAAACCAAGATCAGAGGAGAAAATGTCAGCCCTTCAGACGTCCAAAGAAGAATGTGTGGAAGTCAAAGAAGGCGTTCGTTTATCAGCTTGCCCACTGTGCAAAGAGAAATTCCAAAATCACCCTCCAAACTTCAGCACTTGCACATCATGCAAGATGACTGTGTGTAATTTCTGTGGATTTAACCCCATGCCAGATCAAACTGAGGTAAGGCCT
This sequence comes from Hemibagrus wyckioides, assembly GCF_019097595.1. NCBI lineage: Eukaryota > Metazoa > Chordata > Actinopteri > Siluriformes > Bagridae > Hemibagrus > Hemibagrus wyckioides. The sequence goes on from NC_080713.1 coordinate 22,887,488, forward strand.
TATCAGTCATCTAAATACCATTGTGTGATTGTTCATCATTTACACAGAATGTATAGAGGATCAAGTTGTGTAATGAATAAATGTTTTATGTTTTATGCTTTTTGGAATGTTACAGATGGCAAAAAAAAATGCAACATTTAAACTGAAATGTCAAGTTCCAAAAAAAATGTTCTTATTTATCTTAATTAATTATCAAAATTATCTTACATCTTATACCTTCAAAATGGCTTTATGAAGCATCCACAGTCTTCTTTTGTGTGATGTAAGCTGTCTCATGGTTGCTTTCTTGGGTCAGAAGTTTTTTTTATATCTGCAAGTATGCTTAAACATACGTAACATATGTTATTTATCTTGATATGTCATTGTCTGCAGAAACATGAAAGATTTACCCAGAGGATAATATAATCACAGTGGCATTTGCAGTCAGGGTTCTTTATATTATCTTTGCCTGATCTGTCTATCTTAGGTTTAATAAAACCTGAGCCAATTCATTATCCAAGGTATTGTGCTTTTGTCAAGCTCTATGTGACACCTTTAGGCTCAGGTTTATCTAGCTGCACACAAGGTGGCCAGCACCTTTAAAACGTCTATGTTTTGATGCTCCATGTATTGCTACAGTCAAATAACATCATTTTCTGGACACATCACTATGGTGTAGTAATGATGGGGGGCATCAGGCAGCACAAATTATAGAAGTTAATATATATAGAGTTTCCAATGCAGAGGAAATCTGATGTACCACAGCCTCCCAAAACATTTCATAAGTATATCCACCCAGCTAGAACAGGAACAGATCTTCTAAATTACCAAAGTGGCATATAACGACAGTTTGGAATGAAATGTAAAGGTGATGGTTTAGATTTTCATGAATGTGAAGGGGTAATGTGAGGGAGAACTGCAGAGTCATATTGTATGGTGAGGTTCCAGGAAGCTTGTGCACAATAAGAAGTTTGTACCTTTCTTCAGGCAAGTTTGGAAAAAGTAAAGAGAATAAATGGAGATAAATTATTATCTGTTCTGCTTGCCCATTTCTACATCACCAGGAAAAAGTCAGAATTTCCTTACTCAGCATAGATTCTCATAAAGTAGATAACATCTACCTTTCCGTAACAAAAGGCATAGCAGAACTAAAACAGAAGACAGAAGAATATTTGTCCATAAATAAAATTCAATTTCAACAGTCAGTTAATATCACACCTGGCCTCTTAGAAAAGTTTTACCAGAATATCCAGTTCTCCAACTGAACACTGTGGCCTCTAACTTTGTCCATGAACTGCTAGATCATTTGTGGACCATTGGCCTCTACTTGGCATGAAATATCGGACCTTGTACTGCCAGAGGCAATGGAACTAGGCAGTTTTGGCACAACTTTCTGGTGCAAGGGATTCTGCCAAACATGAAAAAAACAGCATCTGAATTGACTTAGCTAGGTACCATGTTCACCATTCTTAGCTTTCATAATGAGTAAGCCTGTAAAAAGAAAGAGGACCTTACTCACGACATCTGACTTTTTTTGGTTAAATGAGCCTGCTTTGCAGCACTGCCTGCCAATCTGCCCATGCCACTTTCATTGCAATTAAAAGCTGAAGAGCACCTAATCAGCATAAACACAGCTTCTTCTTCAGTGACTAGCATTTACCTTCTGCCTCAGACAAATATCAGATGCATGCAATTAATCTCACCTCTACCCCATGCACATTGGATATTGTTTTATTTTGGCTGCTGCCTCTGCTAGTGTGTGGGTTGCTGTGCAAGGATCTAAATTTCTGGCATAAGGGTCAGGTGAATCTCTTCTAAGGGGTCTGGTTTCACACCAAAGATTTCAAATATAAGTAATAATGTTATCTATTTTGTTGTTTGTTTGATGCACCGAAATGCCTTTCTAGTAGCATGCCAGTGGCACTCTTCCTTGATACCTATGACTTTCAAGGCATGATGGATTGCACAGGAAATCTACTAAATATGATATTTCTCTTGGAGTTTCAAAACTTTAAATTAAAGGATCTTTTGACATTTATAATAAGAAAAAAAATGTGCACACTGACCTTTCAAAGATAAAATTAATGCTCTTACTGCACAAGCCATATTTGATGGTTCAGAGTTGACACTCAAATTGATGCTCTGTCAAGGAACACTGTATTTGTTCTTTCAACAAATGTTGCATTTTAAATGTATTTATGTATAATTTATATGTCCTATGTAATTATAAAAGAATATATGTTCAACCATTATTCTGAGATTAAAATTCCTCTATAATAATATGTGTCTTATCATGTAGTTATAAGAAGACATAATCCTTTATATGCATTTAATATATAACCACTGAAATTGTTTCATGGCTTTAGGTGAAAGAGTGGTTATGTTTGAACTGCCAGATGCAGCAATTATCAGAGGCTTCACCTCCACAGACACAGGCTAAAAATATACTGCCACTAGGACCAGAAGAATCTCCAGTTGCATCTCAGAAGAAATCAATTATCCCAGTAGATGTCACAGACAAAAATAAAAATCTTTCTGAAGTTGGAGAATCTAAGGACCAACCCCTTGTGCCAGCATCACAGAATCCCACTACTCCTGCTAAGTTTCCTCAACCTTCAAAAGATGAGCCTCCAAAAGATGGTACGGTTTCAGCTATTTCTCAAACTTCGGAAAAGGCTGCATCAGTTTTGCCTGCATCTGTAGAAACTCTTACATCTGGGAAGACAAAATTACATACTGTTCAGAAACAAAAAGAAATCAAACCTGCAGATCAAGCACCAAATGCTCAGTCTGCCAAAGCACCATCTGCTTTTGAAAAAGGGGAAATAAGTTTATCCAAGCTTCAAAAAGACTGTCCAATCTGCAATGAGAAATTCAAGAAAGATCCTCCAAACTATAATACTTGCGATTCATGCAAAGCCATTGTATGTAACCTTTGTGGAGGATTGAACTCTAGGGCAGACATAACAGAGGTAAGAGAATATCAAACAAAATATTAGCAGAGGTAGTAAAGAAATCTTGCTGAATTGTCTTTCAGTCATTTAAAGCGTACACTGTATATCTCTTAAGTTTTAACTACTGCTTGTATTTTTTTCTTATAGAAGAACTGGTTGTGTGTGAACTGCCAGAAGCAGCAAGCACCAGATCCACCTCCTACAAAAGCAAAGGAGGAAGTATCTCTTACCGAATTAGAGAAGGGCACTTCAAGTCCAGGTCCTATGAAGAAAAAGACAAGTATTCCAGTGGGTGATACAGAGTCTGATCAGATACCCACAGAAAATGTAAAACCTCATGATAAACTGACTTCAGAAAAGACCCAAAAAGCCACTACTAGTCTGGCAGAACCTAAACCATCTCTTGTCGAACCGCAGAGTCCAAAACCTTCAGAGAAACAATCTGGCATTTTTGGTTTCAGTTTTGGTGGTACTAAATCACAACCACCATCTCAGCCGGCTGCCTCTGCAGTTTCTGGGAGAGTTCTAGGCTTTGGTTCATCCTTCCTCAGCTCAGCCTCTAATCTGATCTCTTCAGCTGTTCAGGATGAACCATCCATCACGCCACCAACCTCTCGTAAGGGTTCCACGATTTCTTTAAAAAATGCTTCAACCCCTCCTTTGTCACGCAAGGGCTCAGCAGCACAGCCACATGTGGAAAAGAAAGAAACAGAAAATAAACTGCAAGACCAGTTGGCAAAAGAAACACCTCCTCTTCTGAAAAAGGAAACAGCTTGTTTAGAGCTTCACAAAGCTTGTCCACTCTGTAAGGCTGATCTCAAGAATGATCCACCTAACTATAACACCTGCACACAATGTAAAAATATTGTGTGTAACCTTTGTGGATTTAGCCCTATTCCACAAGAAACTGAGGTAAGATACATCTACTATCATTCTGTAATATATGACAGTTTAGGTTTAAAAACATTTATGAAAATATCTCAAAGAATTTTGTCTAAGTCTACTGGATAGATAGTGCAAATGTTTGCCTAGTTACTTACATTATTAAATTGGCAGCCACAAATTCCTGATGATAGTAAGACAGTAAATGTGAAGATTCATACATATACTATATTTACAATTCATGCATGTAAAGTTGACTCAGGAGACAACCTCTTTCATGGATCAACAGGTGTCAGAGTGGCTGTGTTTGAGCTGCCAGATGCAGCGAGCCCCAGGACCTCCTTCTGCAAAAACCCAGTCAGAGGTTAAAAAGGTACCTTCACCAGCCTTACCAAAGAAGAAAGAGACTCCTGCTGCAGGTGCTCCACTGAAAAACCCAAGTCTTCCAGTTAATGCCAAAAATGAGAAGCCATCTGGAGTCGCTAAACCAGTAGACAAACCTATTACAGCAGAGACCCAAAAACCCCCTGCTCCCTCAACACAACCTTCTCCAGCAAAATCTGCACCGCCACAAAAAGTTGAACCTACAAAGGAGGAGTCAAGCTTATTTGGTTTCAGTTTTAGTGGTACTCGATCTCGGCCAGCATCTCCTCAGCCCGACATCTCAGCTGTTTCTGGAAAGGTTCTAGGCTTTGGCTCCTCCTTTCTCAGTTCTGCATCTAATCTGATATCATCGGCTGTTCAGCATGAGCCTTCCACAACACCACCAACATCCCGTAAAGGATCTACAACTTCTCAAACCTCTGTAAAAATGACTTCAAGTCCATCCACTTCTCACAAGAAGCAAGTGGAAAAGATAGAATCAGAGACCAATGTGAAAGTCCAGTTGCCAAAGGCAGATACACCTCTCTCAGACTCAGCTTGCCCAATCTGTAAGGCTGACCTTAAGAAAGATCCACCTAACTACACTATCTGCACTGAATGCAAGAAAACAGTGTGTAACCTTTGTGGATTTAGTCCTGTGCCACAAGAAACAAAAGTAAGACACCATATTTAAATAGACACTCATGTAGTTACCTGTGTTTTTGTGATAAAAATCCTCTGTGTTCCTTTTTATTACTATTTTGAACCGTGTTTTCCCAAAAGCATGACTGCACAAACATCATCATAAAATGGCAGAGTAAGAAACATATTTAACACAGTGATCTTAATTCTATAATGCTGCAGGGAAACTGACGTCTGGGTCATTGCTATGCCAGCATCAGTTGTTGCTTGAGGTGTTAAAATGTCTTGTTACATTAGCCTTCTCTGTCTTGTAGTCTAGAAGAGTTAAATTTGTTTTATTGGAATTGAGTGGAACAATTTGTTAGTTCCTTTCCCTCTATCAGTATAATAGGATTCTGGCCAATTAAATCAATAGGCTAAATAGTTCCAATTGAGCAGTTAATGTTGTCCTCCAAGTGTAACTATCTGATTTGTCAGGAAATTTTGAAAATATATATAATCTATTCTGCATAATTATTCTATATTATTATTCAAGTCATATTAATTATTAACCTATTAATAATTTAATCCTAAACAGGTAAAGAAATGGTTATGTCTGGACTGCCATAAACAGCATGCACCAGGACCTCCACCTATACTACCTCAATCAGAGGCAAACAATTTACCTTCACCAGCACCAAAGCAGGAGGGTCAAACTACTGATGATCCACAAAGCGAGCCAAGTCTCTCAGTTGATGCAACAATGAAAGCTGCTGAAAATGTAAAAAAGGAGGATAAATCAAGTCGAGCAGAGTCACAGACACCCACTACTATTCAGTCAGCACAACAGTCCTCTCCTGACACACCTGCTATTCTAAAAAAGCCAGAAAGTTCAAACAAGGAGAAAAGCTTTTTCAGTTTCAGCACTGGCGGTGATAAGTCACCAGCTCCTCAGCCTGATATCTCTGCTGTTTCTGGGAAGGCTAGAGGCTTTGGCGCATCCTTTTTTAGCTCAGCATCTAATTTGATTTCATCAGCTCTTCAAGATGAACCTTCTACCACACCACCAACTTCTAGAAAGGGTTCTACAATTTCTCAACAATTGGAAAAGGACACTCCAACAACACATACATTGGACAAGGGGTCAATAGAACAGAAAGAGGAAGGAAAGACATCCTTGAAAATTACATCAGATGACAAAACAGCTGTACCACCTTCTCTTGTTGAAAAAGATGAGCATCTCAATAAGCCCCTTAAACCTTGTCCACTGTGCAACGTGGCACTCACAAAAGATCCACCCAACTATGACACCTGCACTGAATGTAAAACTATTGTGTGTAATCTTTGTGGATTTAGTCCTATGCCACAACAGACTCAAGTAAGTTAATATATTTAACCTAAACACTAAATCGCTAGTGTGTATTCTTATGGCCATATTCCAAAATGAGGCATGTGTGGAGCTGAATTTGCCAAAGTCAAAAGAATATTTGTGTTACATGTCATACTGACTATACATTTAAGTTAAATTTAATCATGGTTGGGCTATGAATACATGAACTATATGAGTTTTCTGTAGAACAAATCAAATTAAAAAATTATTAATTTCAAAAATTCTAAATATAAACATGATAAAATACTCTACCTTCAGCATGCACATTACAACTCCATTACCATCATTTCTTTATGATTTGGTATGTCTTAGACATATTAAATTTGGTGTACCGTCTGTACACAATATAAAATAAATAATGAGATAAAATAACAGTAGATACAATATTTCTAAGTCCAGCCTCGCCTCCTTTACTTCAGGTTCATTATGCAAAATATATCGCATTTTTTTGTTTTCTAAATAAAGCTTCTGTGCTGTTTTGGATTAGGTGCTGTTTTATGAGCCGCTGAATAGTGGCTTATAAAATTGTGGAATCTATTGTTTGTTAAATTACAAACTTTTATTTAAAAACATGGCAAAATATCTCTAAACTAACCCTATGCAAATATTGATATATGATGTTGGAACTTAATTTTGACTTTAAAAACAAATGTATCTGGCCAACTCCGAAAATATGAGAAAAATCATTTTTATGCAGACATTGAACCTGCAAATGTATTAATACATTGTTTGATATTTATACCACTGATGTGTGCTGTGGCCCTACAGGTGAAAGAATGGCTATGTTTGAACTGCCAGATAAAGCGAGCACCAGGAGCTCCCTCTACTCAGCCTCAACAACAGGCTAACAAAGTACCACTACCAGCATCACCACAACAGAAGGCAAAATCTCTTGCTGGAAACCCAGAGGACAAACCAAGTCAAGTAGAGACAAAAAAACCTGTTTCTACACCTACGAAACAACAGTCCACTGCTCCAACACCCAAAGTTGAACCTTCAAAGAAGGAGTCTGGTTTCTTTGGTTTTGGTGGTGCTCGTTCTCGATCTCCATCTCCTCAGCCAGCTGTCTCTGCTGTTTCTGGAAAAGTTCTAGGCTTTGGGTCTTCTCTCTTTAGTACAGCATCTAATATAATTTCTTCAGCTGTTCATGATGAGCCTACAACACCACCAACACCTCGTAAGGGTTCTGCTACTTCTCAGACATCTGTAAAGTCCATACCAGTGACTCCTACTTCTTCTCAGAAAGAACCTGTAGAGACGGAAAAGCATCACACTAAAAAAACCACAAAGGAAGAACTTCCTGTTGCAGAGAAACATGAGAGTAATCTAAATGAAAAGCAAATGAAAACTACTAAAGTGACAGGTGAATCCCCCAAAGTAGAAGAAACTTCTAAGCATCAGAATGTTGCTTGTCCTCTCTGTAAGATAGCTCTTAATGTTGGCTCAACTGAATCACCTAACTACAATACCTGCACAGAGTGCAAGGACACAGTGTGCAACCTTTGTGGATTTAACCCCATTCCCCATCAGACTGAGGTAAGATATTTGTCCATTTTTTCCCCAGTCACTCTATATTTTATAATTGTCCAGTTTAAGAAAGAATGTAATGAGTGACTTGTTTTTTTTATAGGTTAATGAATGGCTTTGCCTAAACTGTCAAACACAGAGAGCATTAAAAGGAATTGAACCACAAAAACCGCAAGCAAAACCAGATATTGTATCAACTTCAACACTGTCTTCAAGCAACATAACACCCAAAACAGCAACTGATGCTAATGAAACCAGCACAAAAGATGTATGTCAAATGCAAGGACCTCACAAAGATGGGCCTGATGCAGATCAAAATAAAGCTTCTTATCTAACTCCAGTTCAAAGTGCTAACATTTCAAATGCAGGTACAGCCCAAGTGAAAGATGCTGTAAATGACAAGGTAGTTAAAAAAGCCCAGGAAAAAGAGACTTTTGTTGACACCAAAGTGGGGGCACCAACAAAAGATATGCAGTCTTCTGAAGCAACAGCTATCATGGAGGATCAAAAGTCTGCAGTTTCACAGAAACCTGGAATTGACCAAGAACCAACTGCAAAGCCATCAGACAGCATCTCAGAAATAAAGAGTGTCCATGAGAAACCTGAGCAAAAGCAATCTAAATCCTCTGCACCAGAAGTAGAAATCCCAAAACAGGAATCAGGCTTTTTTGGGTTTGGATTTGGCAGTAGTAAATCACAATCTACACCATCTAAACCTTCTGACACAAGTACAGGGAAACTCTTTGGCTTTGGTGGTTTGACTGAGGCACCCTCACCACAATCTGCCCCTTCAGTTTCTGGAAAGGTTTTAGGTTTTGGATCTTCCATCTTCAGCTCAGCTTCTAATCTGATCTCATCTGCTGTTAATGATGAGCCCTCTAAAACGCCATCAAGTTCTCGTAAGGGTTCCACAGTTTCCCAGACATCTGTCAAATCAGCCACAACACCCTCTTCTCGTAAAGGTTCAACAGTTTCCCAAGTTTCTCTTAAAACACCACCGACTTCTCGCAAGGGTTCAGCTACTTCCCAGACCTCCTTAAAGACTTCTCCTATTGGAGACACTAAACTATCTGATTCAGAAAAACAGACTAAAAAGGGAACTGATGACAAGTCAAAGGTCAAGCTAGATGAACCTGCATCTTCAGAACCTGCTAAACCACCTGATTCAGAAAAACACATTGAGAAGACACCAGATGACAAGTCTGAAGTCAAATTATCTGCTCCTTTGCAATCAGCCTCTAAACTGGAACAGTCAAGTTGTCCCATCTGCAAAGTGCAGCTGAATGTGGCCTCTGAAAAGCTGCCGAATTTCAACACTTGCACCAAATGTAACAACAATGTATGCAATCAGTGTGGATTTGATCCCATGCCAAATCAGACAACGGTGAGGAAATAATCTTTGACACATGCATTTGATTTTTTCTCTATTGTATTGAATGAATGCCTTATTAGTTCATAAGGCTAGTATTTAAATATTAAATAAAATCTGATTTACTCAGTCTGACGATATATTCCAAGTGCACTGATATAATCTGTGGTTTGATTATGAGTTTTTGTTCCTAAATTTATTACAGGTAAAACAATGGCTTTGCATGAACTGCCAGAAGCAGAGAGTAGAAGGAGGAATAGAACCAACAGGAAGCTCCATGATAAATCCTCCCCCAACAAGGGACCAACAGCCGGCCACCTCAGACCACAAATTAGCTGAAACATCAACTGTCCGTGTAGATGGAAAGACTTCATCTATCCCAGAAGCAGCAAAGAAAGATCATCAAAAGCCAAGCTTGAATGAAGATGTGCCCTCTTCAAATAAAGAGCTGCCCCAACAAAAGGCACAGGAACAGAAAGATGAAAAATCACAGAAGCAGATGAAAAAAGGTCCCGAATCACCAGCCAGATCCACTTCACCCTCACAGGCTGAGGTTCCAAAGCAGCAATCAAGCTTTTTCGGATTTGGCGTCAGTACTGGTAAGTCTCAGCCTACACCTTCTAAGTCCTCTGAATCGACAACTGGGAAGCTTTTCGGATTTGCTGGACTGACTGAGACAGCCAGATCACGATCACCATCACCACAATCTATGACTAATGCCCCTGGAAAGATTTTAGGATTTGGATCAACCATATTTAGTTCTGCCTCCAATTTGATTTCGTCAGCACTTCAAGATGAGTCATCTCCACCACTCTCTCGTAAAGGCTCTACAGTATCACAGTCATCTACACCACCTACGTCTCGCAAAGGTTCTATAGCCCCTACTGCAGAGCCTAAAGCTCCCATATTAAAGAAGTTAGATGACAAGCCAGTGGAAAAGAAGACAGAAGAACCTACTGTGAGCAAAGACAAATCATCTGTTAGTAAAAAGAAGGAAGCTATGCCTGAGTCTGCGGAAGTGACCGTATTGCCTAAATCTCCTTCCAACGCAAGCCAACCAACCTGTCCACTTTGTAAGGTGGATCTCAATGTTGGCTCAAAGGAACTTCCTAACTACAATACTTGCACAGAGTGTAAAGATATGGTGTGTAACCTCTGTGGATTTAACCCCATTCCTCATCTTGCTGAGGTAAGCTATTTCTCTGTTTACTATATAATGATTTTTTATGCAGGCTGGTTTTCAAAATTCCTGGTTAAATGCCTCATTAAAGCTTGATTTAAAGTGACTGGATTGTTTTAGATGTGCAAAAAAAAGAACTAAAAGCTAGCTGTTTCATTTATTTTACAGAAGGTCCAGAGTAATCAAATACAATCCTGGCAGTACTAAAACTGAATTAACTGATTTTTTTATTTGCTTCTTGTGACTGGCAAAACTTGAATTTCAGCTAATTCATGGACTCCTTATTTAGTTTGTTAGAGTACTTTTAAGTCTAAGCAGTGACTTCTTGTTTTCAGTATGAGAACACCTGAGCACATGATGGATCATAGAAAGTGGAGGCTTTTGTCCTGGGTATAATCACTAATAAACATGTTCCTAAAGCTATCAGACCACAAATCTGGATTAGCGGGATTCTGTGTGGCTTATAACATCTATTTTGCCCAATGAAACTCCAGATGGCTTTTATTATACCACTATGGTTTCAATTAGGACTTCACAAAGGTTTTAGATAAGAGCAGGTGGCCAGTAAAAGAAATATGGTTGGCAGAGTTATGCTTATTTATTCACCTTGTGAGGTTAGTAACCATTGCTTCAGATGTCAGCAAAACCATATGTAATAATTAAGCACATTATTGCTTCAAATGTAGAAAGAGGTGAATTATTTTATGTTATTTGGTTTATCTTTGTTGATTGTAAACAGGCATTACAAAGCAGTAATAGAAATACACTATGTGATGTTGACCATATTATATACTGTATATATAAGCAGCATTTAATATATATTTTAGTTAAATCACAGGTCATCCAAAGATGGCCAAATGCAGCTCAGCACAGATATATTATAGTGATTATGGATTGTGCAGTGGTATTAATGAGATAGGATCTGCATTAGCTGGGCAAAATAGATGGCTGCCTGTGTGATATGACAATAAGCAGACATGGTGTCTTTCCAGTGCCTGCTTGTTTTCTCATCAATAGGGTCTTTTTCAAGTGTACTTGTTATTGTGTTTGCATTAGTCTTGTTTCTTGATGCAGTACTATTACACTAGTGCACTCCCTGAGTGGGTTTCAGCAGAATCTTTAGAGTGCTTTCTTGGTGCTTTGACAAATTTGCTGCATTTTCTCGACATGGTAAGCTTCTAGCCTTTGCATATTTGGCAAAGGAATGTTGTTTGCACTATGCTTGTGGCGGAAAATCCAGCAGTTCCATATAACTGATGCTGAATTTTAAGGAAGTAACTCTTCAATGCTGCTATGTTGGGAGACAAAACAAGGTGGATACATAGCACAAGGTGTCTTTATTGGTTTGTTGTGTGTCTATCTGAGTGTATATGATCTTGTCTGAATATACTAGTAAAAGAAGTGTGGATTTTAAAAGAACATTGTGTGCCATGTTTTTAGCATAACTGACAAAAATGTAATTTAGTATTGCAGTAGTCACATTCTCTCTATAAATATATTTTTAATACATTCTATTTGTTCCCTTCTGAGTGTGTGTGTGTGTGTGTGTCTCGAAACAAACAAAAACTTAGGGGAGTTAGAACAAGAGGAAGCTAAGTATCAGTGTAGAATTTACATATGGTTTCCAAACTCTTGCAAACTCTACAATACTGTACGTTTATACGGTCATGCCAGTAAAGCTTGTTGAAATTGATGTAGCTCCATGACACTATCTTCATCTGTATCTGTATTGACAGATTGACATTTTATCCGGTAGTGTACTGTGTTAAAATTCCAGTCCTTTGTTAGTTTTAAAAGTTAAAGTGGTCTATGAAAAGTTTTATGGATCATTTTGCTCATGATTCATGTATCAGCCTGAACCCGCCCATACAAATCTAAAATATTTTCTTAACCCACATCCACACTGATCCAGACTATGAGTCAAACCATGCCACACTAATGGTGAAGCAGTGAAACTCTGAATGACAACGTGCTTCCACATATGGCTGCTACGCATAAGTCTGGAGGCGCCATTTCAAAAGCCAATGTTTGCTGCTGAGATACAATTGTGATCTGTGGTACTCACATTATCCAACACACTTCTGGCCAAAAATAGAATCTGATTTAATCTACCCCACTTAGCATCCTCATGTGGGCTTGGAGAGAGCTGTCATCAGCCTCAAGAGATTGTAGGTATATTTGGAGACCCTTTGTAACTCAAACGTTGCTTGAAATACCAATACCTTTACCATACCTTTCATGTATATTTGCATTCTTACAATTATATCTAAATGTTATACTAAAAACTTCATATTGGTTACAGGGAAATACAGTTTATGTCTTATAATTAAGAAATAAAGTGCTGCAAGGCACTCTTATAAGAAAATAGTCAACAACAGTGTGATGTGATGTAGCCTGTGAAGCAGAGTTACTGTTATCACCCTGAAGTTGATTATGATTATGGCATACCCTGTTGTGTTTTATTCATTTAATAACACAGCAGTGCAGTATTTTTTTTTTTCATTTATTAATGAAAATTAAGAAATTGCGCATTCATTGTTATGTTTTATGTTGTGGAACACCCGTGATATAGCGGTTATTGTCATGAAAGTTGTGTGGAGATAGATGCAAATTCAGTAAAACTATTTAAGGGAAATAAAAGCAAATAAATCCAAATCAGCAGGCAAGCTAAAGGTCAAGAAGGTCCCTCATTTTCCTGGTGTGGGCTCCAGCTGTGAAGCAGGTGATTTAGTAAGACAGTGAAGTTGATGAGAATTGAGGGTGAGCTTGTCGCAACCTTCAGTGCCATGTTGTTCCGTTTATTGCCTGTGCCGCAGTCATTGCACACTCAAGGGCGAATTCTGCCAGGAGTCCTGGTGATGGTCAGGAGACACTCCCTGGCCTCTCTGCCCTCCGGTGAACAGCACAGCAACCCATTTGCAGGAGTTGGTAGGCTTGCCCTCTTATTCCCACACCGCCGTAGCCCACTTCAAAGCCTTACTAATAAGTAGGTTCAGGAAGCGTGAAATCTTCTCTGACTCAGACATTCTTTCATGGTTGGCAAAATACAGAGAACATTGCAGTAAACACCTCTTTCAAAGAAATGCAAGATTCTCCAATATCGGCATCAGAGGGTGGGCTGTTGCTTGTTGTGGTGCAGAGAAGACTTGAAGATTAATCTTTGCTTCAAAGTCTGTCTACTTTTGCCACTGCTTTACTATAAGTTGTCCATGAGCTATGATGTTTTTGACACCAGTCTGGCTCTCCTCCGGCATCCATGTTACCTGATTTTTAGAAACCAGAAGGTCCTGAAATATACTGAGTTAAAAAGAACTCTCACCTGAGACTCCTTGCATAAATGTTAAATATGTCTGCTTATAGAAAATTTAATCATATCAATGATTAGATTCTTTTTTGTTAAATAAAAACATTTTCAACTTTTTTTTTTCTTTTATGTAGGTTATGTACTGTAGATCATTTGCCATACAATTCCCTGTGAATAAGCTGATTATATAAGAATGATGATTATATTGGCTGAGTACATTATATAAGAATATCATTTGAATTACAGCTGACACTATTGTCAGAGCAATGCTGTTATGGAAAATTTATTAACATCTTTTGACTAATGAAATTTGAGACTTCAGCATTGCTGTATAAATTATACTAAATAGCATTTAGCAAGAGGCAATTCTAGACCATACAAACATAGATTATATCAAGCAACTGTGTGTGTGTATGTTTGTGTGTGTGTGAGTGTTTCTCCTGTTTGTATGTTTATACTTCTTCGTGCTTAGTGCAGTAATGTGATCATCATTGTATACTATGCAGTTGTAATGAGACGAGTGTTTGGAAAGAGCAGGAGGTATGTGCTGCTAATTCATCAATAATAAGTGTGCTTGATGGAAGAGACTGAGCGCAGGTCAAGCAGGCTAGTCTAGTGTCATGGGCATGAACCCCATATCATGAATCTGATACAGGTAGGGAATATGTTTAAATGTTTAGGCCACCCAGGGAGGTTTTCTTGTTTCCAATGTTTTGCAAGCAGTGTTCAAGTTTACATTGTTGGTACCAGTAGATGGATGTGTAATGATTGTAACTAGCTATTACAAAAATATTAGCATAGTAAAGTACAAGCGTAGAAGAGTTCATGCAAGTGTGAATAGTTCACTACATGGAAAGTCTTATCTTTGACCATCAAGTCTTATAAAAGCTGATGCGTTAATGAATACATTAACGGCTGGCAACTTTTGGAATTGTGTTCAGTTACACAGATTTGCATGAAGTTAAGATACCTTACAAGCTTTCAAAGGCTGCATGTGATACGAGCAAGCGTATCCTTTTAAAACCTAATTGGTACATATTTTAACTCAGACATTCAGTTTGACAGAGATTCATTTTAGAGATTCTATTAAAAAATAAATGACTACAATGGATTTCACAAATGATTTGGTGAACCACCAGTAGGAAGGAATATGCTGTCCTGCTCTCTCTCACTCTCTCTCTCACTCTCTCTCTCTCTCTCTCTCTCTATACACTGTGGGGCTCAAATTTTCTCAGAAATTTGGCAGACCTTATTGTCTACCAAGGTAACTGACTAACTCGCTATTAAAATACTTGAAATAAATTTAGGCAAGTGTGTCATACATTCATTCACTGATGTATCATCAGTACCCACTTTATCCTGGTCAGGGACATGGTAGATCTACAGCATTTCACAGAACACAAGGCACAAGGAATACAACATGGAGCCAGTCCACTGCAGCACATGTCACATTTAGAGGCAATTTACATGAGCCAATTCACTTACTGGCTTGTTTTTGGATGGCAGTAAAAAACCCACACAGACACAAAGAGCACATGTGAAACTCAGAAAGTAATTGGAGCTCAAGACCGAATGCTGAACCCTGGGCACCAACACTACCTTATGTGCCACTTTGCCTCATCTAGATCAGGTTATTTTGTGCCCTGTTCAGACAGGATTTAATTTACATGAGGATAAGGTGGTTTTATTTCTGTGACATGCATTATTATCTATCTTTTTTGGCAACTCAGTAGCTGATCATTTTAGTCCTGTTTATATAGACACTTCTGAGATTTGGCAAGCATATGGTTCTTTTTGCTTTTTCCTAAATGAAACAAAAATGCTTATTAATGAGTTTCGTACTCTTATAACTTGGCATATGTTATAACACTTTCAAATCACCCAAACTCACCTACGTTAATGTAATTGCTGTACAATAGGAAAATATGCAATAATAATAATTATTATTGCAGCACTTCTAGTCTTTTTCAATTAGTTAATGAGTTTGGCATCAGTATTCTGTGTGATGTGCTTGCCATTTTTCCCTGTTAAAGTCCATTTCAAACATCTTCCCGCTTGGGCCATGACAATGATTTCAGTATGTTCTTTTGTCAAAGGCATTCTTTAAACTTATCTGAATATATATATATATATATATATATATATATATATATATATATATATATATATATATATATATGTCCCCTTTGGCACACTAAAAAAGTTAATATAACTCTTTCTGTTCATATATCGCTGTTTGTCAGAATATTGGAAATGTGTTATCTTAAAAACCTCAGCGCTTATTCTCTGCTTATTTCAGATTAGTAGGTCAAGACTCTCTATTATCATTAGGCCTGATTTATAGAGAAAGCGCTACTGTGGGGGCTGATGAAAATGTACTTTATTAGCCAGCTACATCCGTTGCCAGTTGCTGCTGCCAGAAAATCAATAATGGTCCAGGCATACAGTACTTCTGAAACAGCACAGCCTCTGCTCTATAGTACAATGCAGATTTTATTCTACCAATCAAATGTTATTCAGTAGAAATCCGCTCCAGTTCAGTTGTTCGGTTTACTGATGAAAGGGCCCTAATGCACTGTAGGTAGCTTCTTTATCTGTCTCAAAGATGCCGTAAGGTGTCTGAGAACAGCATGAAAAGGCAATGCATGTTAAATGTACTCTTAGGGAGAGTTACGCTTCTTTTATAACTATCAAAGACAGCTGTTGGTACCCATTCATATGCTAAGTCACTCAGAGAAGATTGAAGCTTTGAACACTAGCCGAGCAAGAGGAAAAAGAGGGACGGTAATTCTAATGAATCTCAGCGACATGAATTACTGCTGTAAGTGCTTGTCTGTCTCAACAGATGCATAGCAGTAGTCAATTTTACAGAAAGAGATTTAGAGTTTTCTAATTCAGCAGTTTATAATATAATAAATGAGACCCATTTGAAAATAAATAAATAAATAATAAATAAGGAATAGAATTGCCAATGTCTCTTAATAGCTGACTGTCTCTCCATTATTTAAATAACTGCAAGAGTTTTAAAAGATATCGTCCACTTGCTCTATATCTCCAAACAGTTCAATAAGCTTTAACATTTTTAGAATTTGCTGATGAATCTGCTGAAAATAAACTAAACTGTATGTAGCTGGAATACTCTCTGCACCATTAAAAACTATTAAACTCACATAAACCAAGCCTAATGTAAAAAAGGGACCCCCACAGTGTCATTGTTCATCTGAATAAACCAACCAGTTGTCTTAAATTTATCTAGGATGTGTTCTGTCAAATATTTACCCATTTTATTTTTGGCAGGCCTATCGCTCTTTATGCCCTGTCCGGTATTACAAGTGGCATTATTCCAAACCAACTTGCTAGAAACAAATGGGACACAGGAAATACTGACTAATAATGCATCCTGGGATAATAATGCTACTTAGCCTGAATACTAAGGATGTGAACAGCAGATGGTCAGACGATAGACAGTAATGACAATGTTTGAACTGACTCATTGTTGTGGAGATGCTTTGTTTTGTGTGTGTGTGTGTGTGTGTGTGTGTGTGTGTGGTCAATGCCATCTATAACTCAGCCATCAGTTTGCTAGAGCACACTATGGCCTATAGACATGGCCGTCCCAGAC
The DNA here is from genome assembly GCF_019097595.1 of Hemibagrus wyckioides. NCBI lineage: Eukaryota > Metazoa > Chordata > Actinopteri > Siluriformes > Bagridae > Hemibagrus > Hemibagrus wyckioides. The sequence continues at coordinate 22,904,679 of NC_080713.1, forward strand.
TATGTTTCCCAGAATCCATCACAGCTAACACATTCTCAGTCTCCAGACTTCCTCACAGTTCCTCCAGATCAATTCCTCCAAACCAATCACACACACACACACACACACTTAAAAGCACATGGTGAAATAATGCTCAGCTGGCCAAATAATGCTCTGGTTGATCACCTGACCCTTTTGTAACTGGCTGATTGTTTATTAAACTGATTCTATTGCATTTATATCCATTTGCCATCCTGTTATGGCAAATTGTGTGTGTGTGTGTGTGTGGAGGGGGTTGGCTTGTAAGTGTACATATCCTAAGACCCCTGAGAATGTATAATGTTTTCCATTAAGAAGTAACACAAACATCATCATATTATTGTTTAGCATATTAGGATATTTTTTTTTGTCACACACTGTTTTCATGTTACCTTTTTCTCTGTGGCACTGAGCTCTACACTTTTTGTTGAGTAAAAATGAGTTTATGAGTAAAAATGGCTCACACAGAATTGCTAAATGAATCTGTAAATAGTTAAGATAATGGAATGCAATCAAAATGGTTAAGCATTCGCTGGTCATGTTAGCCTGATGAATAATTATGTCTAGGGAACTGTGTCTTGATCACCCCGTTCTCCATTAATGATACATTTTACATTGTTATTCTGCTTTGTGCTTGTCAATGTAACCCATTCACTTTCTGCACTGTTCTCTGCTGTCGTCAGATTCTTTGTAGCTAAATTGAATTGTATTGATCCACTCTTAAACTATGGATAAATTATTGAGCACCCTGCTACTTTCAAAAATCACAGAAATAATTAACTGGCTAATGGACCTAAAGTTCAGACAGTGAACAGTGCAAAAGTCATGCTGCACTCCAGAAAAAGGAAATTTAAACCTGTTTGTTACAGAGCCTTGTCACTGGAGTGTCTAATTGCACCTGAGACAAAATAGCATTGTCGAACATAATCAAATGACAGCTAGACTTTTTTTTTTTTTTCACTGCTATGGCTCAACATATTACCTTCCCTAAATTGCTGATTTTATTTCCATAATGTTGTTTAGCAACATTCTAAAGGATAACCAATTGCTACATTAACAGCTTAGCCATTATATTACATGGCTTATTAATTATATGTTAATTCTCCAGAAATAGGGGGTTGATATTGGCTATATAAGTTATTCTATCTTGCCTTTTTATTGTTATAAAGAGTCACTCACTATATTTCTATGCCTGAACAACAGTCATAACAATTGTATTCTATAAATGTTCGAAGACATATAACTACATTTGATAGATAATATTTAGCATTTGCTATGTTAATATTTAAACATTAGAATGATACTAATTTTGTTCATCTAAATTAACTAAATATAAATCTAAATGATTGTTATTTATTTATACAGGGAGACTGGCTATGTTTGAACTGCCAGACTCAGAGAGCCCTATCTGGTAACCTGGGAGACATGGGACAAATTCCTAGACCATTAACTACATCTGTAACAGAATCAGCAGCTTTACCCAAAACCCAAACAATCAAAATATCAGATGATGTACAGGCCACTGAAATCCCTGAGACTACTGTCCTTAAACCTACAACTGAGGAACAAAAAGTGGCCTCAAATATACAACCTGTGGAATCTGTTGCTGCTGCTCCTGCTTCTATACAGACTACAGATAATACACCAATTAAAGCTGCTGATAAAACAGATGAGTTGAGACATGCACCTCCAGAATCTACAGTGAGAGAGGAGAAATTGACTCCTGAAAGAATTCTACAGGATGTATGCTCTCCTACAGTAGAGATGCTTCAGATACAATCAGAAACACCACCTACTGAAGCTGTCATTACAACACTTGAGTTAAAAAGTGAAATCGTACAACCAATGGTCGGGACAAAAGATGAACCAACACAGGCTGTGGACTCTCCAAACATAACGAAGCCTCCTCCTGTTGAAGCATCACTTGAATTTAAGGAGACTTGTGAACTAACATCTATGGTAATGTACAAAACCCATTTACCCATTTTAAAAATACAAATATTTATTAACTAACGCAAACATTTTTTACAGGCAGCTAAACTGGAAGAAGATTCTGCATTTCCAGAAAAACCTATCCATAATGAAGATCCTGTAATTCAGTTAAAGATTACTCCTACTACACCCAGTGAACCAGAAACCATAGCACTATCAGTATCAGAGGCAAAGGATAAATCAAACAACTTGAAGGTTGATAAAAAAGACCCAGAGGGATATAATATATTCCCAGTTTCACCTGAATCATACAGTTCATCTGAGGAAGAGCTTAAGGAGATTCAGAGGGCTAGCAAGTATCTTTTTAAGGAAACTGCGGCAGAACTGGCTCATATGAAAGAAACAGTGTTTACAAAGCATTATTCTGATTCTGGAGATGAAGAGTTTGTACAGACACAGCTAAAGCAAACAAGTGCAGATAAGGATTTGTCACCAACTCATCACCAAAGTCTTATCACAAAACAGATCAGAGAAAAAGTCAGTGATGCAGATAATGAAAGTACTGACTATGAAGCTGAAAGGACCATAAAGCAACTTGATGTGCTTGAAGAAAGTGCTGATAGTTGTCTTTTGTCTCAAGAACAAGAAGGCCAAGTAATGGAGGCCAGTCCTGTCTATAAAACAGTAAAAACACTTTTCCTGAATGATAATGAAAAGGAAGAAATCATAGACCCTAACAGCGCAAGCACTATTTCTGTACAACATAATGTTCCTGTGAGTCAGATTTCAGAAGAAGAGAGTATAGCTGAAGATATATCTAAAGACGGTGGATCATCCAGTATGCAAGCCTCGCACATCACATCAGGAACCACATCACCTACATCACTGTCCTCACTTGGTGAAGAAAGTGATAGCAGTCCATGTCTCAAGAAGGAGAGTTTAGAGGGCAAGCAGCAACGGAAAGTTAAGCATAGGCAAGGTCAACTCCTTCAAACTATAGCAGACTCCTCTGAGGATGAAGAGATCCTAGAGGAAGGAGATCAACTTATAGAACAGGAAACTGATCAAAAGCAGTTCAAAAAGTCTTACAAAAAATCCAATAAAAAAGAGAAATTGCTTGATCATTCACCAAATAATCACTCTGAGAAAGAGTGCATATCTCAAACTGATGAACTATTGCCAGTTTCAGACATAAAATCATATGAGACATTTTATTACTCAAACATATCACCAAGTACAGAATCTGAACAAGAAGATGTTGTAAGCCACCGCCTGTCAACAATGGATGCAATGCATGATGTTGGTGAAAAGCAATTAAAGAGTGCAGATGAGGCATATGAAGAAATGATGCAGAAAGCCCAAAAACTTAAGGCTATGACAAAGAAAATCACTCCCCCTGATATTGAGCCACTGTATGGGGGCATGCTGATAGAGGACTATGTTTACGAGTCACTAGTGGAAGAACCAGCACAGGCTATAGCAATTGATCCTAATACTACTGCAGATGAGTATTTGACAAATGTTGCTGTTCCAGAAACAATAAGAAAGCTTAGAACACCAGAGGAGGCCTATGAGGAGATGCAGAAAAATAGAGAACTCATGCTAAAAGATCAAGCATTTGAACATGTACAGGTAAACAAATCAGCTTCTTACAGAGATCCCACTGTAACTGACACTTGTTATGTAAATATATCTGAAAACTATGAGTTTATACAAAGCCAAGATGAAAATTGGCAGTGGTATGCTGAAACAGCAAGTGATGAACTGCTGAACAGGGAAAAAGAAATTATGACACCAGGAACAAGTCCTTCACAATCAACACCTCTATCACCGGTATCACCTTTGTCTTCATCTGAGCCTTTAGATGATTCCGCTGAAGTAATACAAATTCCCTCAAGTGGGGAAGAGGATGATGACAAGAATGAATTTGCAGCTGAACCTATTGAGTGTGCTATGGAGGCAACATCTCTACAAGATCAGACTGTTAAAAACGTTCTCTATCCTATTCCTGACCTTAAAATTACTCAGTGTTCATCTGGTGAAGAGGAGGCTGAGGATGAAGAGAGCATCACACAAGAGCATGAAATTGTTATCATTAATGGTATTGCTCAGTGTGATGACAGATCAGAAGGAGATTTCGAATTTATAGACTCTTTAGTAGAGGCACAGTCAATAGAGTCTGACCCTATATCTGTTGTGTCTGAAGCTCCTCTATCAAAATCACCATTTGAACATTTGTCCTTTGCTTCTTGGGATTCACAAGCATCTCCTTTGTCTCCACCAAGTACATCATTCGATTTATCATTTTCCTCATGCCTTATAGATCAGACTGCAGTGCAAGACTCCATTCCACCACAAACCTGTGGTGCTGAAAGTTCTCATGAAACTCTTGAATCTGACTTTGCACAAGTTATAATTTCAGTGGCAGACTCAAAGCCAGCACCTCAAATTTCAGTGCAACCTGCTCCTTTAAGTGAAATTTCTAATGAAGAATTTGTTTGCTTCTCCCAAGTTGCTGGATCTACCCAACAAACCATACAAGACTCAACAACTCCATGGCTACCTGGGATGCCTGCTACTAAACCAACACTAGGTTCATCCACAACAGATACTGCTGTTTCTGAATCACCAGTGACTCCAGAACCAATACAAGCTTCTCAGCCAGCTGATGTCTTAATTTCTAAACCTCCACTAACCCCCAAACCATTTTTCACATCAGAGCATACAACAGATGCAATTATTGTTACAATACAAGATGGAGTATCAAAGATTGATTCAATTATACAAACAGCACCAACAAATACTGTAGATTATTCTACTCTTCTGTCAACATATACAGTAGCTTCAGAGTCTACACATGAGCAAATTACAGTTCCTGTCTCAAGTGAATCAGTGGGTCCCACCTCAGCATTAGCTACAGTGCCTTTCATTCCAGATTCCACCACTGCACCAGCTTTTGTGTCACAAGCCCCAATTACACATATAACTTCAACTCCTTTTGTGTCTGAGATTGTGTTTCCTACATCAGAGTGTCCAGTTCAAGTACCAGCTTTAGATCCCACTCCAAGATATACTGGAAGAGAACATGCATCACCTGCCACTGTTCTAGAGCCTGTTCCATTCATTGTTGAAATGCCAGAGTTAATGTCTTCAATTTCAAAGTATCCAATTCATAGTACAGGCATAATATCTACTCTAGCACAGACTCCAGCTTTAGGCAGTACCTTAACCACAGATAAAGGGCATGTTTCTGCCCTAACTGCAGTATCAACATGCTGCTCAACAGACACTCTCTCTAAAGTTCAGAGCATATCTTTTGCTCCATGTATTCCTTCCTCATCTGTGGAACAGGGCTATATTTGTTCAACCATTTCAGAGTCAACAAAACCAAGTACTCCAGTTGATTCTTCCATACAACACCCGCACGTTTTACATACTATTCCTTCTGCTGATATGACAACTTTGACTCCAGCTATTAAAATTCCTATTCCTTGTATAGATGAAGACAAATCACTTGTGGAAGCAACAGCAGCCCATGAACACCCTGCTGCAGTTTTCCAAACATGCCATTCAGTAGAGCTTGCAGACACAACTATAGCCTTTGTAACTTCATCTTCTCAACCAACTGAGTCAATATTTGTGGACACAAAGCCAAAGGCAGGAAATTTTCAACCTGTAGTAGATGGCTCTCAGATTGTGCCAGGTGTTGAAAATATACCTATGATAAAACAAGAGACACACAATACCATTACTAATACAATGGCAACTGTTCATCAAGTTAGAAGTCCCCCTGTTGTTGTAAGTGTATCCCATGTTATCAGTTCAGATGTTTCTCCTCATGTGGTACTGAATGCTAGCTTGCCTAGTGACTTAGCTTTTGTGTCAACTCAATTTGAACCTCAAGTGACTATCTCAAGAGAAAGAGCAGATAAGCCAGTCATTGAATTTCCACCACCACCTGCAGCTTCGCCACCAGCCCTACCACCTGGTAGTTTACCTAATGCACCTTTTATCCAACAGTCAGTGGTATCTGTCAGCAGTATAGCCAGTCATACACCTATGGCATCAGAAAAACAAGTTGCATCCACCATACACAAGTCACCACCCCCAGTCCCACCAAAGCCATTTACTCTTCCAGGTGGTCTAGTGTTCAGTCATAAAGCTGCCAAATCTGCAGTTGGCCATGCTGCAACTTTACCCAGAACAAGAGAACCTCCCAAGGCCCTTACGTTGTCCTTGACTGCGCCCACTGACATCAAACACAGTATTTCATCTCCAAAATCTCCACTGTCACCTAGATTTGCTAAAACTCTTGAGACATACGTAGTTATAACATTGCCATCAGAACCAGGATCACCAGTGGAAGGTGTTACAACTCAAGCTCCAGTACATAGACAATCTCTACCAACTCCTAAGTCGCAGGGTCTTGTTATTGACTCAACAGTGTATACTACACCTGTGATGTGTGCACCACTGACCATGATTTCACATCCTGGAGTAGCTACTCCACCAACATTAGTATCTGCCCCTATTTTGACAGCGCCAATTATTCCTGGACAAACCAGTGAATCTGCCAGTGATTCTTCTACAAACAAGAAACCAATAAATAGTGCATCTACTATGATTTCAACAACAGATTTGACAGTTGTTCCAGCATCAAATACAATTTCAGTAGCAACAAGCCTTGCCTTTGTTCCTGAAATAGACACAGTTATACAACCCATCAAAAAGGAAACTTGTGAGCAAAAATGCATTTACTCAGTACCCCCAGTGTGCACAACAATATATCCTTCACCAACATTGGTTTCCATACCTACTGTAACATCACCAGCTGTAGCTAAAATTCCAGACGTGACTATAGAACCAAAATTAAAAACGGTGTCTCCAGTGATCTCAGTGCCGGTATCAAGTACGGTTACATTACCATATTCAGTAGCACCAAGCCCTGCTTTTGTGCGTCAAATAGAGACCAATGCAGTAGTACCAATAAAAAATGAAATTTATGAGGACAAATCCATTTACTCAGAAACAGTGATTCCTGTTACATCACCAGATACATTGCTTACAGTATCAGTTGTGGCTGAAATTCCATCCATGACCATAGAACCAAAAACATTAAGCTCAGCTACAGAAGTAAGTGCCACTTATCCTTCAGCTCCACAAAACAATTCTCAGTCAGTGGTACCTGCATCATTACTAATACAAGAAATACCTGTAGAGTTAACACCAAAAGCTTTTACAGTAGACATTACTCCAGAAACTTTAAGAGAACCTTCAGCTTCACATGATGTCATGCAAGGACTTGAGAGGCAAATGATTCAGCCAGGTTATCCTGCTTCTATAACAACGACAAAACTGCCATTAACCACAGATAATCTTGGAGTACAACTGCTGGAAATTGAAGAAGAGGCTAAATCCACAGAAGGTCCATCCTCTGACCAGATTCTACAGCAGCAAGTATTTTTTGAATCACAACAAATGGTTCCATCAGTGTCTGCATCAACATATATACCAACTGCACCAGTAACATTTGCTCAATTCAAAAAATCACTTGATAATCAAGAAATACATGGTACTGATAAAGTCTTGTCTAGCATGAGCCAACTGTACTCTACAATTGCAGCAACTGAACAACACCAGTATGCATTACCTAATCTTTTGGCACAAGTTGTCACAACTGAAGTTCAGAGAACTACTACAGTATCAGTCGTTCAAGAAAGAATACCTCTAGAACCTATTTCAGATCCTAACTGCAGACAAGCAACACCTAAGCCAAGTGGAAAAACACATTGCATTGATGATGTTATAGATCTCACAACATTAAAGGTCAGTGTTTCAATGACTGACAAAGGACTGGATCTGACAGCCCCTGAGTCAAATCTACAATCTTTCTTAAACGATTCAAGTAGTCGACAGATAACTGCTGTGCAGCCAGAAATTGTAAACCTAAGTGCTGAGATAACTCCTGCTACTACACTCTCTGTTGTGACAAACAGCATCACCGTTGTTACCTGCACTGCAGCATTCACATACAACAATAACATTACAACTGACACACACCCCAACTTACAAAGTGTTACGTCGGTGCCTGTGCCACTTAAAGCATACAAACCATTTGAACCCCTGGCACAAATAGTTTATAGACCAGTGAATTCACAACCAAAACCAGCAACCAATACAGAGATTCCCATTAACCTATCATGTGGGCCTGCTGAAATCACTGCACCTTTATCCTTACCAGTCACAATGGCCCCAATAACCTGCACACCTTCCAGTGTACCTATTCATATTGGGCCTTCTGCAGCTGGAGCTATTGATCTTACAATATCAAAGCCAAAGCAAACTATGCTGGCTCTTACTGCATCCACTGGGGTGGTTACAAGTGTGGTTGAAGAAGATGTTGCACCTGTAGATCTGACAGCAGGACGGCGAACAGTGTGCTGTGACATCCTATATAGACTTCCATTCACAGGAAGCTGCAGAACACAACCTCCAGTGACCACAACAGATAAACAGCCTGACTTAAGAAATTATGATCAACATCATGCCACAACCCTAGGACTTGAGGATCTTAGTAATATCAAAACGTTAGGGTTTGGCAGTAATGACAAACAAACTGATTTGGTCACAAAAAATGGATTTGTCAGCCAATATGATGCACCAAATGGGGCAATCGACCTGACATCAGCAAAAATGCCAAGAGGTCAGTATTATATTGCATGTATATTATGGTATTTTTTATTGTAATTTTGTGTCATGTTTCCTATTTTTCTTGAGTTATTAAATATATGAATAAGCTCTGATTATTTTTATTCATTTGTTCTTTTTCTTTTTTTATACAGATGCATGCATGTGCCTTCGTGTTCTCCCTCAGTGTTTTGGCTTTGCATCATGCTAGTATGACAAGTGTGATTTATGCATGCTCGCTGGTTTTCTCCTTGTAGTCATTTTCACAGAAACTGCATGCCCTAAGTATATATTCTAGGTGAGACTGGCTGATTTATTGAACTAAAGTTTACATTTCCAACCACTACAGATGAAGCACTGGACTATTCAAAGAAAGGCACAGAGTTATTTTCTGGGGTAACCCCCACTCACTCTTCCCAAGGAATATCCTCAGGAAATAATACTTTAAAATCATCATATGGAGTTGTGCACTCATCTTTGGCTACACCTATTCCATCCTCGGTTGCAATTACCACTCAGCCAGGCTCAATATTCAGTACAACATGCAACAGTCTGACCACTAAAACCGAGCCATCAACACAGATCAAGGCTTCACCATATGATATAATGAATTCCACTGAATGTAACCGGTCAATATATATAGAAACGGACCCATCCAAGGATATATTGCCCTCTGCCATTGTGAATCTGCTTCCCTCAATTTCAGCTTTCCCAGAACTATACTCTGATGCTACCCTTGAGGTCATTGCAGCTTCTCTGGATGCCCTTGTCTCCCCAAATTTTCCTACCTTTGATGACAGCAAGAGTCAGCAGTACCAAGCTGAACATGAGTTTTTGCAATTAGAGAAACTGAAGCAGCTGTGCCTGGCTGAGGAGCTTGAATGGGAAAGACAGGAGATACAACGATATCGTGAGCAAGAACAGTTCATTGTTCAGAAAGAATTAGAGGAACTCCAGAGCATAAAACAACAGCTTCTAATGCAGCAAGAAGAGGAGCGCAAGGCTCATCTCATTCTTCAACAGGAGACCTTTGCCCAGCAGCAAATACAGCTTGAGCAAATCCAACTGTTACAGCAGCAGTTACATCAACAGCTACAGGAACAGAAAATATATCCATATAGCTTTGATGGCATATCACAAACCACTAGCTCAGGTATTGTCCTGGATTCCCAGTACTGCAGAGGAGATAATGGGCAGTACTGGCCAGTGAAGGATGACAACATTTTATCAAAAGTTGCTGTCTCTTCAGCTAGCCAAGACTGGCACGGTACTCCATCTGGTGATTTGTTGCATCATAGTCTGAAAATACCTAAATCAGAAGATGATCTTAAAGAAACAGAAGAAAAAAAACAGGATTCAGAGAAGCTACCTGCCATAACCAAGCAAGTACCTGGGCAAAATGCAGGGATAAGTAGTAAGAAAATAAGTAGTACTGGTGTTCATACAGATGAAGAGGAAGGATTAGAAAGGACCTACCCTGGAAGAAGAAGGAGAAGTAGGAAAAGTGTAGATAGCTGTGTGCAAACTGATGATGAGGATCAGGATGAATGGGATGTCCCTGTCAGAAGCAGGCGCAGGTCTCGCTCAAGCAGATATGCAGATGGAGAAAGGCTTAAAGGTTCCAAAGTGTCCAGCATTGCAATCCAAACTGTGGCTGAGATCTCGGTTCAGACAGATCATTCTGGAACTCTAAAGAGGTCACCAGTCCGAGCTCAAGTAGATACTACATTTGACCTGCACAGAGGGGGAGAAATGGAGAGTGACTCAGATTTTACCTCTGACAAAGATAAGAAACATTCAACTCCCATTGAAGTTGGTGTCAACACTCATCTAAAAGCAGATGGTATTAGCATCTCTTCAGTACCAAAATCACCAAAGGTATTGTACTCCCCAGTCTCCCCTGTGTCTCCTGGAAAGGGGAGCCAGAAAATGCTAACGGCTGAACCACCAAGACACCCAAGTAGCCCAAGATCATTAAAGGCCTCGCAACGATCTCTCTCAGATCCCAAGTCTCTGAGTCCCACAACAGATGACAGAATCATGTATCAGTACTCAGATACCTGTTCAGTAAGTACTGTATTTATATGTAAAATCCATAAACTGTGTAAAATCCATAAACTGTGTGTGTGTGTATGTGTGTGTGTGTGTAAGTCTAAACACCCATGTTAAAATTGCAACCAACCCCAAAAAAAATCAAATCTAAAAGAAAAAGACATATTTGGAAAGAAGAAAATATCCTGGTTACACAAGCGTGCCAAACCTTTACATCTAACAAGCAGTGTGCTTCTTGATTTCGCAACTTAATCCCACTCTTTCTAACAAATATGCTCTAGATCTAGCCTCTTCAAGTCATTCCACACATTTTTTGAAAGGATTTAGATCTCTTATCTGCCAAGGCCTTTCCAGACTGATTTTCCTCTTATGAAGCCATTCATTGTTGACTTGTATTTGTGCCTTGGGTCTCTGTTGTCCAGGAAGGTGAAATATTTCATCGTCTTCAGCTGTCTAACAAAAGGCATGCAGGTTTTGTGACAAAATGGATTAGTATTTGGAGCTATCCACAATTCATTATATCTTGACTAAGGCCCAAGTACATGCATAAAACTAAAAATTCTACAGAAACAGCTGATCTTTACTGTTAAAATATGTATTTAGTTAGTTAATAATTTTAATAATAATTTTTAATAATAGTTACTTAATCAGGCAGGAGTTTGAATGTGATTAGTTAATTCTGAACATATTCATGTGACACATCATTTTTTCCTTTAACATTTGTTTCACTTGAATTTTGTTGGTTGTTATATGACATTAAAGCTAATCTCAAGATCTGATTTTTTTTTTTTTACATCACAAAATTTTCGAATTTTAACAAGGGTGTATAGACTCATTATTTAATTATTCAAACAGTTGTCGTGCTAATGTTTAAATGGCTCACACCAATGAAAGTCTTACCTAAAACATAAAAAAATATGTTTGATGACATCTAAATAAAGGTATTAATTGTGTTTCAATCTCCAGACCAAAGGTTCACAGAGCAGTACTCCAGTGGGCACCCACAAAAAAATAAAACGCACTCTTCCTCATCCACCACCAGATGAGGACAATATTGTTGGCTCCTTGGGATACAGTACCGGTTCATCCCGGAGAAGAATGTGTAGAAATACCACCATGGCTAGAGCAAAAATCCTCCAAGATATTGACAAAGAGTTGGATTTGGTTGAGAGAGAGTCTTCCAAACTCCGCAAGAAGCAAGCAGAACTGGATGAGGAAGAGAAAGAGATAGATGCCAAGCTGAGGTATCTTGAAATGGGAATTAATAGAAGGAAGGAGGCTTTATTAAAAGAAAGAGAGAAGAGGGAGAGGGCATATTTACAAGGTGTGGCAGAGGAGCGTGACTATATGTCTGATAGTGAGGTTAGTAACAACAGAGAGACACGGGGTAATGGTCATGGACTGGAACGACCAAGGACTGCCCCTCAGTCAGAATTTAACCAGTTTATTCCACCCCAGACTGAAGCTGATTCTCAGTATGCACAACTTGCGTACTCTCATTACCAGTATGCCTCCCAAAGTGATTCCCCAAGTCACTATTCCCAGCAAACTCTGTACCAACAGCCATCACTTTATCATCAACAGGTGTCTCCTTATCAAACCCAGTCAATATACTCTTCAGTGCCCACACTTAGCCAGCAATCACAACAAACCGGTTTTGATCATGCCTCCCAACTACTTCTAATGCAACAGAAAACTCGACAAACTACTTTGTCTGACTTGGAGCCAAAGATAACCACTAATTATGAGGTTATACGGAATCAGCCTCTCTTAATTGCCCCCACATCTACAGAGAGTGCCTATGGGGTCTCACATTTAGCAAGTAAATACAATAACCTAGACCTGAGAATTGGGCTTGAGGAAAGAGGTAGTATGGCCAGCAGTCCTATGTCCAGCATTTCAGCAGAGTCCTTCTATGCAGACATTGACCATCACAATGTTAGAAACTATGTCATGATTGATGACATAGGTGAGCTCACTAAGGGTTCTAGAGGATTGGGCCAAAGCTTTAATGTTCCTGATAAGGATATCAGCAAAACTGATCGGCTACTTCGTGTTGCTGATGTTCGTCGAACAACAGATGTGACTGACTTCATTGGACCACTGCAGGCCTCCTCAAGATTACATTCATATGGTAAGCCAGAGGAGGACTCAATGGAGGAGCCATATGAGTTAAAGCTGCTAAAACAGCAAATTAAGCAAGAGTTCCGGAGGGGAGCAGACAGTCTGGAACAGCTCACAGGACTTCCTCACTACCTACACTCTGATAGTTTTAGACATTTTCCTAAATCTGAAAAATATAGCATTGGAAGACTTACACTAGAAAAGCAAGCTGCTAAGCAGCTTTCAGCCTCAGTCCTTTACCAGAAACAGTTAAAGAATAAAAGAACACTAATTGATCCAAAAATTACAAAATTTTCCCCTATACAAGAGAGCCGGGACCTAGAACCTGATTACAGCAGTTTTTTATCTTCCACTGGCTCAGCAATGGGAGGACTGTCCAGCAGGGCAAGGCTGCTTCAGGATGAGATCACTTTTGGCCTGAGGAAGAACCTAGCTGAGCAGCAGAAATATCTGGGCACCACGCTTAGTGCCAACCTGGCTCAATCACTGAATCTTGGTCACTCTCTTAACCTTGGCCCAAGCTTGAGATCATCCGTCCAAGATGATGGCACTTATCCCAGCGGCACCCGGTCAAGACCTTCTTCCAGGCCTTCCTCTGTATATGGACTTGACTTATCCATCAAAAGAGACCTTTCCAGCTCTTCACTAAGGTTAAAGTCAGAAGGTGATGGCATAGATTCCCAATTTGGAATAGCAAGGGTAAAACCAACAAGTTTACCTATCAGCCAAAGCAGGGGCAGAATTCCCATTGTGGCACAGAACTCAGAAGAAGAGAGCCCACTGAGCCCAGTTGGGCAACCCATGGGTATGGCAAGGGCATCTGCAGGTCCACTACCACCAATCTCTGCTGATTCTCGGGACCAGTTTGGTTCCAGTCACTCCTTGCCAGAGGTACAGCAGCATATGAGAGAAGAATCACGAACCCGTGGCTATGATAGGGATATAGCCTTCATTATGGATGACCTACAAGGAGCTATGTCAGACAGTGAAGGTAAATTTGCTATGCAACTTCTTTAAATGCCTTGAAGAACATGTGTTAAATGCATGGCTGAAAAGTTTTTGTATCTCTGTGTTCATTTTATTTTATGATTTTGTTAACTTCATATTTCATAACTTCATGTTTCTGACATTATTTTGTACTATGTATATAGTACATTGCTATACATTTGGATGCTATACTTTTTCCCATTGTCTGATTTTCTTTTACTTAAAAATAATATATTAACATGTAATATATTAATTCTTGCATATGAATGCTCTATTATTGTTGCAGTTCATTTGCATGGTCATTTTCTTTTCATTTCTTTTATAATGTATATGAAATGCAGTCATACATCATTCTTTTTCACTGTATACCAGGTGCCTCCATAAACCATGAATGTGTGAGGTATAAAACATAAATATTACATATAGTGTACAGTAGTTTCACATTATAGTATTGTTATGAAAATATAAACCATTAAAATAATAAATTGGGCTAGAGTCTTAAAGTTTGGGACATCTGGTGTTTATCACAATATGTAATATGTTAAATATTTGAAATGTATATATTTATTATATGTATATATTATTTCAATTATATTGGTGCAGTATATTCATTTAAACAGCATTTCATCAAATATATTTAAATGGTGGCAACTGGTGTTTTTGTTTAGTGCACTGTTAAAGTGGCTCACTAGACTATTTATTGATGTGCCTTAGTCATGTTGGCTGGATGACACATAGCCAAAATGTAAAATTGTATTTTATTAGTATTATCATTATTACTATCATTATTATTATTATTATTGTTATTATTATTAGTAGTAGTAGTAGTAGTAGTATCTCTAACCATGGCCAAATGACTAAATTGCATAATGCATCAATTATTATTCAATTATGTTATTAAATGTACCCTTACATAAAAGCAAAAACATATTACATCTTATGAAAACTTATGAATACTGTTTATTTCAGTGATAAGAACATGGCTCAATGCTATTTCCAAGATGATGTTCAAAGCCAAAATGTTCTCAGGCACAACATAAAGAACTGACATACGTTTAATTTTTGTCCTCACTTGGCTCTGTCATGCATTTGTTTTTGATCTGGTTTCTGAACCCTTATTATACCTAATCTACAGTAATATTGTAACTGATGTAGTATAAATCAAGGTTGCGGAATCTCTTCTCATCATGGTAGTGTGTGGCTAATTTCAGGCATAAGCCAAATTTTTGCCCAGATGCAAGGCCAGACAGTATTTACATTAAGTAAAACTTTAAGAAAGACCCTAATGCTAAGACTTGTCACAACTAATTTAATATTAATTGGTTACTGTACTTTATCCAGGGATTAAATTGGAATTGACAAGGTTTGGAATAATGGGCCTAATTTAACACAGTACAATTGGACGTCCATACATTATTATTATTATTATTATTATTATTATTATTATTATTACTAGTAGTAGTAGTAGTAGTAGTAGTAGTTTCACCATTTAGTCATTCTATGATTTACATATCCATTAAATTATATTAGCATAGCTCAACTCTCCTTGTCTATTATCTAAACCAAAAGTGAATTTAAACACAACTCACTGAACATTGACTATTTTTATCTATAATGCATAAGAACAAACAGCTAAATTGAGGCAACTAAAATGCTAACATTAACAAAATGCCTCAGAAGACAAATGGTTTGTCAAATAGACTGTTATTTCTACCACCAAAATATAGTTGTGATATCTTTAAATGAAACTTTATCACTGCAGTGGGAATGAAAATTAGCTGATAATATTAACAAACCACACCTCTTGATGTTGTGTTCATTCTGACCCAGTGATTGTAATCTTATGTCTAACGATCCATAAAGCTCTTATTTAGTATTATTGTGCTCATGCTGTGAATAAAAGATATATTTGTTGGAGTTTACTTTTTCATAAACAGTAGCAACATACTTTTTTATAACCAGAAGCAGCTTGGAATGTTTGTGGTCAAAAGTATTAAATAGCCCCTTGATGGGGTGATTTCAGTGATGACAAAATTAACTTATACAGTAGAAATTTAATTGGAAAAGTATTCTATAAGCAAATCTGACATTTCCACTTAGATACTGAACAAAACTGTCTGATTTCAAAATTACCAATAAAGTTTTCTTACTAAATGTTAATTACCGAAGGCCCATCCAACACTTCATAATAATAACAGACAATAGAAATGCATTTACCTTCTTAAATACACTTTATTGATACGGTAGAATAACTTCATATTACAAATATTACTTTTGATTACATGACTGTGAGAGCAACCAGTCAATTATTTAACCGATCACTTACATTTCTTGTCACTCTATTAGCATAAAAGCGTTTTCTACTGCTAATTTTGCTATGCTTTTCATTGTTGATGTTTGAAATAATTTAGCAGCACTGAGTGGGCTGTATTATTTACTACTATTACAGCACTACAGAAGGATTATAAAATTGCTATAATCACTAAAACCTAACAATCCAAACTGTATGAGGTATCCTCATTATTACCAAAAGTTGATACATTTCTTCATAACAGCAAATTTTGCTGTTATGCTTGCATTTTAGTATTAAAGAAAAAGTCACTGTTAGTGCTGGGGGCATTTATAATAATACATATCACTGAAAAGTTAAAATAAAATAGATTTAACAATATACTATATCTACTTATACTTTATTTCACAAGGCTAGAAGTTAAGAGAACATAAATATCATATCATTTTACAGCAGCTTTTTTTTCTAAAAGCTCATTCCTAGTATTTTTATTTCTGTCAATCCACTGAATTGCAATGCTTGTGTCACAGCAGGATGTCCTAGATGGAAAGTAGAAGGTGAGAGTTATTGCACAATGACATTCAAAAACCCATTAAGCATAAATCAACTCTTTTCATGCGTGTCATAGTCTTGGATAATGGGCATATCTCTGTGGTACACCTCAGCCCCATCCTGGTATTCATGTTCATATACTGCATTAGGTACCTCTGACATGAACCAGTCATATCAATGAAGACACATACATGTCAACATGCTTACATATGTGTTGTGCCAATGGCAAAGGCATGTTGGAATGCTAGATCTCTCTGTGTTGAGGTCAGTTCAGTCCATTATAAGGTCATAAGTTCATGCCATAATCGATACATCCTCACAAGTGAAACACTGAACAAACTGGTAATGCAGAGTGTTACTAATGTTAGACGACATTAAATGCTATTAAAAATCTACAGTGTACTTCTCAAGGGTTATAATACTAATTAGAATATTGTCTCATTAAAATAAAATTTAAAGGCTTCTAAAGGCTTTTCACATTGATTCTTTATATTGTTAAAATTTTAAACTATCCTTCTATTTCTACAATTTTGCAGCTTGAGCAAATGAGAAATTTGATATTGCACACTTAAATTAATATAATCACTTTTTAATAGTATCTCTCTCTCTCTCTCTCTCTCTCTCTCTCTCTCTATATATATATATATATATATATATATATATATATATATATATATATATATATATATAAATATATATAAATATATATATGATTAGGACTAATCTAATTAGGATTAGGGTGGATTTCTCATAGTGTAGAATTTCAATTAGTACAAAATAAAATCATTTCATCAATATACAACATCAACTGTTAAACACACTATAATTCTTAAACAATAAACAACAAGATATATTGTCTCATATATTGTATAGCTATGCAACAGGAATTATTATTGGTTATCTATCAGGTAAGGATATTTGGATTATCAAAATGGAAATATGTTTCTAAATAGGTATATACTAGTGTTTGTATCTAAGCTGTAATTAAGTGTAGTAAAGCAGCCATAAGGTGCTTTCATGGAGCTATTATGGAGGGCACTAATGCTCTCTAATGTTTTCTTCTTTATTGCACAGTAATGAAGCCAGCTCAGTGTTACTAAGGTTTTTTTTAAGTGTCAATGGTCACTTATCAAAAGTGCTGGTCTAGAGAAGTGTAGGTAAGCCATCTCATCAGCGTGTATGGCTGCTGTGGTTTGAACCAACAGTAGCTCTCCGTCCCACTATCAGTGCACGATGTGTGGACAAGCCCATTGTGTGGGATATGGTTTGCATGACTAGACATGCATGTCCAGTCCATAAAACTCTCTGTCTGTGTCTCAGTCCAGCAGTCTTAAGCCCCACTCTACTTCCCATAACTATTTCCTTTAAGGTCAGCACATTTGCGCAATCATTAACCCACAGTGTTTCCTTTCAGCTTGCAAAGTTAATCTCTGTTTATGACCTACATCTACTTAAAACTATCCCTTTATGTTTGTGGATGTGTTTTTGGTAGTATTTAGAGAAAAGGGTGGTGGAATGGGATACATTATCTAGTTTAAAGAGTATGATACTACAATTACTGCTCCTTCTTCCCTGTTCCCCCTAAAGCCTACCACCTGCAGCATGAAGAGACAGACTGGTTTGATAAACCACGTGAGGGGCACAGTGGCTCAAGACCAGGACAAGATAAAAGACAGGTGAGATGAAACTAATAGACAGTTTAATTTACAATGTTGCTTATATTGCTCTTTTGACTCCAAATCAAGTGTACCTTTAAATGACTGAAAGTAGATCTTAGGTGAACAATGTTAAAAGACGTACGATATCCACAGAAACGGAACAGCCAGACCTACATCTACAGTTCAGTATTCTTGTCATTCTTCAAGACAATAGGCATTCCGATATGATAACATTCCTAAAGGGAATACTTATTAAATAGTTTCTACCCAAACAGCTGGACAAAATTCTTACCATTTATACAGCAAAAATGATTCTCACAAGGTTTTTTAAAAATATTTTCTTTCTAAACCATGCTATTGAGACACTTCAGTCTCCTAACAGCCTATAGAAGTCATTCAATCCCACACTGCAAGGTCATAAAGGATGACGGTGATTTTGGACTGAAAGGGCACCATGAGATATTCATAATATCCTGAAGCGTGGAGAAAGTACTTTATTTCTTTAAACTTTTTGTGTTGTCCAAACATTATACTCAGACAACAGGAAACTGGAAACACTACTCGGATTTCTAGGACTTGAGCCAAGGGCTGGTCCTGAGTTATTAGCCATTCCTATGCCAAGTATACATAAAGCAGGTGTCACTGAATGTCACTGAATTCTGAAAAGCATCAGACAAAAAGGAAATCTCACTCATATTATATGGTTAGTCTGGCTTGGGTGAGTTCTCCTACGGATATGTGTATGATTTGAGCCACTGCATTACAAACCCAGTCACATACCTTGCTGAAGTTACAGACTTGGTCTTGGTGCATTCTGTTATGTAGAAGCTGCAATAAAGGGAGCTCACCTAGGAAGAGGGATTCATCCCAGCAGACTAGCTAAGCATTCAACTCCTGCAATTTCTGGTATTAAGTATTGATGAGCACAGGTGCAGAAAGAGAATAGGTATTCTGAAGCTGGCTGATTACCTTAAAATAGCATAAATAAATGCTATTTAGAAATAAGTGTCCCTGGAGTCCCTGATAGCTGTAGTCCCAATTAAAGACAACAAACCAATGAAAGGTTGGTGCTCACTAAGACATAAAACCCTTGAAATATCTTTATTAGTGTTCACACCTTAATGCAACTCATGTACGGATTTTGTATTCTTCTATAACGAGCCAGAAAACATTTCCATGAAGTAAAACAGGACACAGGAAGTAGAACACAAAGAATATTTTGTTACAGTTGTCCCACTATTTTAGGGTCAACATGATATACAGTATTTTACTAGCTGTAAAATGTTCTCTGATATTGATCTTGAACAACAACCTAAATTTTGTATAATGCCTCGCAGGTGAAAGCTATGCATTACCCTTTCCCCTACACTCGCATTAAACTACAGAGAGACCCTAAGGACCACAGTGTTTCAGGTATTTTTTATTTGTATGAGTTACAATCAGCATACTGACTGATCTAGTAATGAAAGAAAATAACATTGTAAAGTAAAATTTTATTCTCGGAAAAATGACAGCCAACATCTCTTGTTTTCAGGGGGTGGTTTTGGCATCCATGTGGTGGGAGGGAAGGAGATTCCAGGTACTAATGGAGAGATTGGTGCATACATTGCTAACTTGGCACCTGCAGGCACTGCTGAACTGTCTGGAAAGGTCATAGAAGGTAAGATTTTAACAATCTAAAAGTCTGTTTTCTCATAACTATTTCTTCTTTTTCATCATCCTGAATAGTACATACCACATAAAAACACCACCAAGGCATTTTATTTTAACCTGTGACTGTTACCGTAAAATAAAACTTGCTGATCCTCGCTGAGAGTTATATAAGTAAATATTAAGTAAATGTTGGACTCTTTATTTAATAAACTATGCCTAGTAATATTCTTGTTATTTACTGAAGCCCTAGTCCTTTTTCATTTCTGAGCCGCCCACTGACAGAACGCATTAGGGTGACATTACTTAAGCCAAGTTATATTAAGGCTTGGATTAAACACATTTGATTTAATTGACAATCATACCAGTAAATAGCTCTAATTATACAATATAATGCCAAGACATACTTACAATATGTATCGGCAACACCAACAACAGGCTTAAATGCTGCTTTATTTGGTGTAAAGATCTGTGTGTGCTGTAATGTCAGGCATTTTCATGTTCTCTGGTACTCTGTCATGCATTTTATTTTGTTTGAAATGGGTGTCAGAAGTTATCTGCTTAGGAGTTGCTAAGGTCTCTGAGGTTTGCCTTAAATGTCATTTAAAGTGTGACACCACACTGAAAGAGCTTATTCATAATAATATCCAAATAGCAATAGAAAATGGATGGTTCTTATCGACTTTGGAAACTCACTTCACCAAAGAACACATACACCTACATATAAATATATGTGCGTATATATTTGATTGATGTTATTCTCTTATTCAGCCATGGAGTATCATAAGCAAAGAGCCTATATGAGGAACCACATTTTTCATTTGTGTAAGTGCTAAGGAGTTGGCTTTGTGAGTGTTTTGGTTTGCAGTGCTATTTTCTAAGCTGGACGTCTTCCCCTCATTTATTTCTTCTTGTTCTTTCTTGGCAGACAATTTCCACTTACTGAGTGGCGTGTTTCAGAAAAGCTCATTTAAAATGAATGCAGTGTGTGTGTGTGTGTGTGCTCCTGCACTTATAAGATTTGTTTACTTCGTTTATTGTGTGTATGGTTCGAGTTGTTAATTACAAAGTTGCAGCAGCCTCAAAGATGTTTTATAACTGATGACCGCAGAGTTTGAAAAAACTCATTTGAACAATAGGAGTTTCTAGAACACACTAATATAGACATTTTTCACTGGGTGTCAAAGGTTTGAGAAAGTGCTGCTATTTAAGATGGATGTTTGCACCATCAATGTGTGTCATTCTGGCGTCATAGATTTTTTTCCCCCCACCACTTTTTCTGGTCGGCATTTTGTGTGCACTACAGGAATGCAGGTCCTGGAGTGGAATGGAATACCTCTGACAGGAAAGACCTATGAGGAAGTGCAGAGCATTGTGGGTCAGCAGAGTGGGGAGGCAGAGATTTGTTTGCGCCTGTAAGTTTGTTTTGTTTATATATATAAATATATCGCATATCTAATACTGATTTTTTTAAGGAATTCCCACTTCATAGACTGTTGTTTTTTTTTCAAATAATAGTACATATTTTAAATGTGCGAACAAATAACAGGAATGTAAGTCAATATATATGTACATTTGCCGACTAAATGTTCATTTCACTTCTGTGTAGAGATCTGAATATGCGCTCAGACTCAGACAGTCCCAAGTATCTAGAGCTGCAGTCTCAGCTAAAAGTCGGTAAGTCTCTTTATGCAGAATGCAGATACAGTATCTTGTTTTTCTCCAGCAGTCAGAGAAAATCACATTGTCTATTCTTTCTATTCACTGCACATAGTCTTTCAGTATACTTTTTAAATAATATTTGAGCCATGATCTACTTGTAGATTATTACAGCATCTGGTGTTTATCTTAAAAGCTATTTCCCCTGTCGTTGTCATTGCACCTGCTGCAGTAAAATCCAGGGCTGCATATCAGCTTACTGATAATACTCGCAGAAGAAGATAAACTCTAGACCTGTCTTTCCTGATATACAGAATTGTTTGTGTGTGTGTGTGTGTTGCAGCTGATCACCAGCGTTCTCCAGGTGTAGATCCTAAGCAGCTGGCTGCAGAGCTGCAGAAGGTCTCTCAGCAACAGGCTCCTTCCTCTGTACTGACTGTGCTGGAGAAAGCAGGACATCTTCACTCAGCGACAGCATCCACTGCCTCCAGTGGAGTTCCCAGCCCTGGACAGCCTGGATCACCCTCAGTCAGCAAGAAACGTCACAACAAGGTAAACAAGTGTGTGCAAACAGAGTGATAGGTAGACAGACATACAAAAAGCCAGGCATACAGGTAGTTAGGGAGTCATGTAGGTAGGTAGGCGGAAGACAGACAGACAGACAGACAGACAGGCAAATAGGTGAGTAAGTAGGGGTGTAAGTACACAGACAGACAACCTGAATGTCAGCCAGGCAAGCAGGTAGAGAGAAAGGTATATAGACAGCATGCAGACAGACAGGTAGACAGATCAGTCAGGCAGGTAAACAAACAGGCAAGTAAGTAGACAGAAAGCCAGACAGACACACTAGTAGGTCAGACAAGTAGGTATGTAGAAGATAGATAGATAGATAGATAGATAGATAGATAGATAGATAGATAGATAGATAGATAGATAGATAGATAGATAGATAGATAGATAGATAGATAGATAGATAGATAGATAGATAGATTTCATATAAACACCATGAATTCCTTTCTTACAAAGATCCAGAAAAGCAACTAACATGACTGAATGGAGACATCAGTTACCTTTCAATGCTTCATCATCAATACTGAGCTCATGTTTACAAAACTAGAGCTACTGCAGTAACTAATGATTCTGCTGCAGTATTTTTTGAGTCCCTTTTCTGATCTACATTGAAATCCTGTGCTAGGTCCACATCCATAATAATACGCTTGGGTTGACCATCTGTTATTGACTAGCAGCTTGTCCCTTTTGCTTTCACTTTAAGTGGGTGATCTAATTTATAGCTCATGTCATTTAGTAGATTATGTATGCATCATGCCCCTAGTCCTATCACAGTTACATGTTTAGTTCATGTGGTCTCTGCAGATAAATTTATGACATGTTGTTGAAAGGTAGATAAATATCATTTGATCTGATGTTGAGAATCAGTAGATAGCCTGCTTCATTAGTCTTTAGATAGATCATGTTACACACTGCTAGTCTGTCTTCACTATAGCCATTACACAATATTTATTTGTTTATTTTCAGTCAGGTGATGGGGTGAAACCACAACCACATCCCATTACTGGTGAAATACAAGTAAGTCTATTTCAACTCACTATGGTATGTAGGAGTCATGGTAAATGCATAGAAATCTACTCAGGATACAGAATCAGCAATGTGTAATGCTTGTCTCATTTTATTATTTTTTTATGATACAAGGCAACTTGAAATAACTCCCAGAACAATACGTGTATGCACATGACCTTTAACATAACTAAATTTATGAAGCGTAATATGATATGGAGGATCATATTTTTTCCCCACAGCTACAAATCAATTATGACAAGAATATGGGTAACTTGATCGTCCACATTCTACAAGCCCGAAACCTTGCACCACGAGACAACAATGGATATTCTGACCCTTTTGTTAAGGTGTATCTCCTGCCAGGAAGAGGGTGGGTATGACATGTAAACATGAGTGTGTGTGTGTGTAAGAGAGAGAGAGAGAGAGAGAGAGTGGTCTGTTTTGTGTGTGTGTGTGTGTAAAACTGTTCTGGTGCATGTGTGTTATGACTTAAATGGTGTATCTGTCTATTATTATTTTGGTGTACTTGTGTTTGTGTTGTCATAATTTTTTTTTTTTTTTTTTCAATTTTCTCCTACCCTGCTGATTTTCAATATATTTTGTCAATTTCTTTCTCCCTGGGCTATTAGTACATATTTCGGAGGATTTTTTTTTTTCTACTGGTGTTTTCTATACAGGGGTGTCAAACATGCAGCCTTTGGGTTCTAGGTTATAATCTGGTACAAAATTTGAAAAAAAAAAAATAAATCATTTATGTTATTACACTAGAGGGCAACATAGAGCAATGAACATCGTTTCATTAAAGTGAAAATTTGACTCAACTTAACTATGTCTTTTTCCGAAAGAACTTAGGGTCAAACATTGTGAATAATTATTCAATCACAACTTTGAAAAAGGGTAAATATTTTTAATATTATTAAATATGTATACTTTTGAGATGAATATAGACTGTACCCTAAGTATAAAACAAACTTTAAAATCATGTGCTGTTTTATTAAGATTTATGACATACAAATCATTGGATACGTATAAAAGCCTCCAATTATATATGGTAAAGCCATAATTTGGACAGTTTGGTTTTTTGGTAATGAATTTTGATCTGTTTAACAGTTTTGCTGATTATGTAGTTTATTTAATGTATTTGTGCATTAAAGAGGAGTTATAGCCCACTTGACATAATATGGCCCTTTACATAAAACTGAGCTTGACGCCCTTACTGTTCACACTGTCATTTATTAAATGTTTGTGGCCCAGACTCCAGTTCTGGAAGGTGACTGCATTGCAAAGTTTCAAATTCTACCCTATTTAAAACATCTTAATCAACTGATCTGCTTATTGCCAAAAACGTCAAGAAATGAAAGTAGAAGAAAGAAAATACAAATGTCTTTAAACTGCAGACCCTCCAGGACCTGAGATGGATGCTTTTTTTTTAAATAAATAAATAAATAAATAAATAAATAAATAAATAAATAAATAAATAAAATAAAATAAAATAAAATAAAATAAAATAAAATAAAATAAAATAAAATAATAATAATAATAATAAAATAAATAAATAATAATCAAATAAATAAATAAATAAATAAAAACAAAAAAACTTAAATGGCATTGATGCACATGCTCAGGGTGATAAAATACGTAATTAGAGTGCAACAAACTGAGTGACATGCAATCACTCAAACACTGCCTGCCTAAATTTAATGATTTAGCACAACGCCCTCTGCACTATTAAAAAGTCATCCAAACTGCACATGGTTAACACTGTTAAATCTCTGAGCCTCAGTGTCTCAGCTTGATGCGTATGGAGTCAACAAACAGCAAAATCAATATGGCTTTCTCCGGTGTCAGGTATATAATGATATATCTACTATCTCCTAATGGCCATATCTCTGGAGTGTTTATGAGATTAAGCTGCATTACCTGACTGGACACTCCTCTGGCTGATGCTAGGAGCTGGCCTATATACACTCTATTAGGTGTCGTTTTCCAGGTATATACCCTGGACTGTTCAGGCTGGCACTTTCTTCTGTACATTTTTTTTTTCCTCTTTACTTTTCTTTTTTCTGGAATTCTCTGACTGTTTTCTGTTTGTTTGTCCGCTGTTGCATTCCTAACAATCTCTGGATTGGTTCAGACAAGTCATGGTTGTCCAGAACGCAAGGTAGCGTGGTGCTCCTCCTCCTCCTCCTCCTCCTTCTCCTCCTCCTTCTCCTCCTCCTCCGTCCTTTCATTTGCTTTCCTGCCTCTGTGTACGTCTGTTTTTGTCTCGTGTTCATTACTGAAATGTGATTCATCTGAGTGGTGATTGGTGAGCCTGTCGTTGTGTGGTGTCGGAAATGTGTCATCAAAGCTACCTCAACATCTCTACCTCTGTGCATTGGGATAATAAGCTACATCATTTTTCATCATAAACTAAATACACTGGCTATTAAAACACACACATACACACCTTTAAAGTTGACAATGGTTTAAGGGAGATGAGGTTTAATGTAAAACTCTGTTAGGTAATGCTTACCCTGAGATTACCTTAAATAACATTTATATTGAATTAGTTAACATTAATAAACCATGAACTTCAAGTAAAGAAATCATGTGGTAGCTTAGGTAGTTAAGGTGTTGGACCACTGGTTGGAAGGTTGTAAGCTCAAGTCTCAGGTACACCAAACTGCCTCCTCTGAGCCCTTGAGCAATACCCTTAACCCTCAATTGTATAAAAATGGGATAAAAACGTTCTGGATAAGAGTGTTTGCCAAATGATGTAAATGTAAATCAGCGATGGCAGAGTGTGACACATTATCAACAAAGTTGATTCTTTTCCAACAACCACAAGTGTTCGATTATCCTTATACAGGCAATATCCATTTTTAATCTATTTAAGAAATGATGCCTATGTTTTATCCATTTATAGTGGTACATTAAGTTAGTTACAGCAGCTTCGACATATCAATAATGACACAATTAGCCAGTGCTAGTTAACTCATGTTTCTTTAATGTTTATTAAATCAGTGACAAAGAAATACTACTATGCTAATTTGCAAAAATCTAATTATAGCGAATGTTGATGGTGAACGTACTGAACATCTGTTCTCAAGGTGTAAATACAGTGTAAGAAATTGTTAAAAGATTCTGAAATTTAGCAGTAAACGACCATGAACAGTAATTAAGGGGATGGTGAGTGTTAGTCACATTGTTTTTGAAGTTCATGGTTCGTTCCTGATAACTTCAGTTGAGGGAATTTTAATGTAAGTCATTGTCCAACATTACAATAGCTTATAATAGATTTTATTGCTCATTCTGCAATTCTAAACTTATATAATTCATGCAGTGTTCCGAAGTTCTACATGCATGTGCAAGCCTAATTTCATGTATGTGACCTAGTGACGTCATTCTCATCATCTGCTATCCATACAGTATATAAATCCGAATGGCTTTATTTGAAGTACAAATCATTTGCATTCATTTTGATGTTTAAATAAGGACAAGCATAGGAAACTGTGTAGATCATTTTACAGTAATTGGTTAGACATTGTTATATTGATTGGAATATATATATATATATATATATATATATATATATATATATATATATATATATATATATATATATATATATATATATAAAAACTAAGCTCTAGTGTTCATACTCAGTTTAAGTGATCTCAGAGTTTTCAGTTTTTGGTTAGTTTTCTCTTGTACCTTATAGTCTGTCTCTCTGTTTGTAATGACACAACAGTGCTGAAAATAAAAGAAGAACTAAATATGTGCAGAAGACCCAGAACCCTGAGTGGAACCAGACTGTCATCTATAAAAACATTCACCTCGAGCAGGTAAATATTATGATATGGGGAAGGTTTCTTGGAGAAGATTCATTCTGTCAGATCTTACACCACTGTTTCCTCTTTTCTATACTCTTGGGATAGTTGTTTATGAAGACATTTTCCATCAAGATAATTGGAACGAGAATGACTCAGATCCAAATAAAATGTGTGCGCGCACACACACCCACACACACTCTCACACACACACACACACACCCACACGCACACACACACACACACACACGCACACACACACACAAAACCATCAGAGTGTTGCTGAAAGCTGACAAGCTTGTCACTGAAGCTTTATTTAGTTTTATCTGGTAATCCATTCTGGTTAAAAAAAAACTCCAGGTATACATTTATATTGGTGAGGGTAGCAGAAACACAGGTTAGTGGATCATTTATCGGAGATCATTTATTTAAAAACAGGTCAAGGTAGACAGTCAGGAAGGTTTAATGTGAGGAAGAAACAAAAGAGTTTTCTAAAACATAGTGTTGACAATATCCAAAAGGCAAAAACCTGAGAAAACAAATTAAAAGACTTACACATATCGATACTTTAAGAAAAAGGCTTAGAAAGGCAGACTGAAGGGACCAAACAAGCCGCAGCACTGAACAAACTAAACAGAGAGATATTTAAAGCTGTGGTAATCCGCAGGGGATTCTGGGGCTGTGTGACAACACTGATGTCTCTGATATAAACTGAGTCGCTGAGGTTTTGCTCCTGCTTGGACTTTTGCTGTGTAATTGTACGTTAAAAGATTCCAACGATGTGAGAAAGGTGACTGGGGGAGGCAAAAGCCTTGCGATTAATTTAATGTGTAATTTGTTTAACTTTCAGCTGAAAAGAAAAACCCTTGAGGTGACAGTATGGGACTATGCCAAATATTCCTCCAATGATTTCTTGGGAGAGGTGAGTGTTGCTTGTTAACATCCTGATTTGATGCGTCAAAACACTTTTGGCAGCGTGAGAATTGAATATTTGCACATTTCTGTAGAACATGTTGAACAGCTTTCAGAAGTCTTGGCACTTTAAATCATGGTAAAAACAAAAAAAGTTTAAGCTTAAGAAAAAAAAAAAGCTTAAGAAAATGACAAAAAAGTATGTTTATAAGACATAATCATAATTATAATCATAATGAGATTAGAGGAAATAATAGCAGACTAACTGCTTTGCATTCTATGCTAAAAAGAAAAACCTGTCCCTTGTATGTTACAGGTGCTTATAGATCTGTCTAACACTGCTCAGTTGGACAACATGCCTCGCTGGCACCCCCTAAAGGAACAGAGTGAAAGCATCCACCATGGTAGAGGACATCCTCCACATGGAGGAGGCGGAGGATCAGGTGGCCATGGAGGTCAGGGTGGCCATGGAGGTCAGGGAGGC
The DNA here is from genome assembly GCF_019097595.1 of Hemibagrus wyckioides. Lineage (NCBI taxonomy): Eukaryota > Metazoa > Chordata > Actinopteri > Siluriformes > Bagridae > Hemibagrus > Hemibagrus wyckioides. The sequence continues at coordinate 22,933,074 of NC_080713.1, forward strand.
CCTGGAGGATCAGGTGGACCTGGGGGCACAGGAGGGCAACCAAACAGTGAACAATCCCCCAAAACCTCCGTGATCAAGAGCCGAAGTCATGGCATCTTCCCTGACCCTGCTAAAGGTAGTCTACTTAGAGTCCACTTCTCTACAACAAAGTATTCTTCAGTGAATTAGCAGGAGCATAATTACAAGATAAAATATTTATGCCTTTAGATACTCAGGTCCCCACTATTGAGAAATCCCATAGTAGCCCAGGCAGCTCAAAATCCTCATCTGAGAGTCATCTGCGTTCGCATGGCCCCTCTCGCAGTCAGAGCAAGAGCAGTGTTACTCAGGCTCACCTCGAGGATGCTGGGAATGCCATCGCTGCTGCCGAGGCCGCAGTGCAGCAAGCCCGCCTCCAGCCAAGTAACCTTTCCCTTTACACATGAGTGCACAGCTTATCTCTCTGTCTTTCTGCATGTTCTCTCAACCTCCTTGTCTTTCTGTCCCTGTCACTCATGACTTTCCCTGTATGTATAATCATTTTCTTTTTCTTCATATTCCTTTAAAATCCCAAAACAGATAAATAATTAATACCTATCTATTAAACTCCTGTGGTTGATATTAAAAGAAAATACAATGCCTTGCATAAGTATTCACCCCATTAAACTTTTCCATTTCTTCAATATAGCCCTTAATACTGAAGTGATACCCATCTGTATGATTTGCAACATTATTTAGAAATAAATAAAACAAGTAATACAAATGTAATTTGCATAAATATTCACCCCATTGTTGTGAAACATCTAGATTAGTTTTTGTGCAAATATTTGCCATCATAAACTACATAAGTAGTTTAATGGAGTCCACCTGTCTCACATGAACTTGATATAAATAATATATTGGGTTGGTGGTAGCTCAAGCGGTTAAGGCTCTGGGTCATTGACCAAAAGATTGAGGTTCAAGCCCCAGCACCGCCAAGCTGCCACTGCTGGCCCTTGAGCAAGCCCCGCAACCTCCCCCTGCTCCAGGGGCGCTGCATGGCTGACCCTACTCTCTGACCCCAGCCCCCGAGGATGGGATATGCAAAGAAAGAATTTCACAAAGTATTGTATATGTGTATAGTAATGTGTATGTAAAGTACTGTATATGTAGAGAGTAATGTATATGTGACAAATAAAGGCTACTTACTTACGTACTCACTTACTTACTTACTTACTTAAATACATCTGTACCTTGAAGGCCCCCAAGTTTGATAGAGAACATACTGTACCTAAACAAACAGCTTCATAATGATCAGAAAGTGAATATACACCAGACTTTGAACAAAATGAGAATAAATAAAATAAAGTAAAATGAGAAATGGAAAGAATATGGCATAACGGCAACTGTAACAGTCTAGAGGAGGCAAAGTTCAACCAAAAGTCAATAACTGGGTAAGGAATGCATTCTATTAGCCATTGACCAAGGGGGATGAATACTTTTGAAATGTCTACTGGACTCGCATACAATAAAAGCTGTTCTTCAACTTGAAATGGTAAAAATAGCAATTAGATGGGGTGGGGTAGCTTAGTGGTTAAGGTGTTGGAGTACTGATCGGAAGGTTGCGTGATAGAATCCCAAGTACAAAAAGCTCTTAACCAACAATTCTTCAGTTGTATCAAATGAAATAAAATGTAAGTCGGTCTGGATTAGGGTGTCTGCCGAATGCTGTAAAAAGTTAAATGGGGGTGAATACTTTTGCATAGCTTTGTATTTATCCTTAATTTAAGATAAAAAATGCGTTCTATAAAGATAGTATGCAAAGAAGTACAATGCAGCACAATGTCAATTGCTATTTAAAGATAAAACGAACATATCCAATTCTTAAACTTCATTTTTATTGCAATCAGTTGTTTAATACATAACCTTTGATCTGTATGCTAATTCTTTATCTTTGAAATGCTCTGAAACAAAATTTCATGATTCAAAAAAGCCTGTAATATTTCAGTCTTTCAAATTAAAATATCTGTCAAGCTCTCCCACTTCACACTAATCAAAAAATATGACAGTGAGTCCATAAAAGACTTCCAGATGAACTCCCCAGATACACAGATCTACAGATAACACATTAGCTATGAATTAGGAACATGTGAGAATTTGTTTCCTGTAGAGGTATTTCCTTTAATCCTACACACATTCAGCTACTTAATATAAAAAAATGTCCAGTATTCCAATGTAGCCCTTTTGAGCATGTCTTTAAATTCCATGTACGATTTTGTGACAGAGCATGTCAGTTCCTCTCCTCCTAAATATATCATGCCAATCATACCTTTACCTAGGCTGAACCCATGTTTTTGTTATCATGATTGTGGTGTGCAAAAGTCATAAGCTGGTTTCATGTGAGAGTAACCACAGTCTCTGTGGAAATGTCCAACTCCATCAGCCAATGAATGCTCATGTGTCAAATCCGCTGACCATCAAGGGAGGAGTACTACTGAGGAGGTGAGGCACATGACTCCTCTGTAGCCCACAAAAACTCAACAGGAAATAGTATAAACATATAAAAAAAACCCCATAAAACTCAGTTAGAAAACTTCAACCCAATTAACTGTTTTTAAAACCCAGGTTAACATTGGTCTTGATAACTAAAAGAAAATAACACAGAGTTGTATTTCCATCTCTTCCATCCCTTGTGCCACAGCATTAGTTGCGTAATGAATGGATTCATTGCTTACATTCAGAGCCTTGCTCATTGATATTTCTCTCTCTTGCTCTGCCGTAATCTCTTTTCCTCATACTGTATCTTAAAATTTGCAGACAGGGCAGGAAACATACTAAATGATGGAGATGGGTACACCCTGGACAGCGAGGATGGCACAGGCACTAATGCAGTGGACAGTGCTATCTTTCAGGTGCCTCAGCTGTGAGTGCACTCTTTCAACTTGTTCGGTTCATTATGCATTAGCATGAGAGATAGATTAAATGTGGTTTAGCACAGTTGGACAAATTATATATCATATATTTGTCAGTCAGCCCCTTGAACAAGTGAAAGTCCAAGTGTCCAATCCACTGTTTGCCCAGAAACTGAACAATTTAGGGTAAAATATGCTAGCTAAAGTAATGCAACACTGTATAGCGAGCAAGGTAGCTAGTTAAGTGTGATTATACAGACACAGGGACTATAGTTTAAAACTTTCCTCGTTTAACTAAAGTAAAACATCGTGTTTGATCCCTCAACAAAATGTTGACAACTTATCAGTTGTAAAATGTGGTGTTCTCTTACAAAATGTGTAAAAGATAAAATATTATTCAAGTCTGGCTAGCATCTTTATATTCTCTTGATAGGTTAACTTCAAATCTAGCTTCTAAAGTCTACACTGGTGGCAAAGATGTCAGTGCAGAGTGGTATTCTCTATAAATGCTCAGATATGCATAGAAAATTGTGGAATGAACCAGAAAATTCTATTAATAGATTGATGTTTCCTTTGTCTAACAGGAAGACAATTCCTAACGGTTTGGATTTGAGAGGCTCAGACTCTCTGAAGAATCTACATGACTCTGAAAGTAAGTTTATCTATCATTAAGAAACAGTAACCACTTGTGTTTAGAACATGTAGTGAAGCTTATTATGTACAAGTGACATTTTCCAATTATTTCGAAAGCATTAATAGTGAAATGAGGAAACTCAAGCTTGGTCTCAGACACCGAAAGGTTTAAATAAACAACTGTCTGTCACCTAATAAACAGTATATAGATTATATAGACTTTTTACTTCTTTTTGAGATTTCTCACCCAGGTTGAATTAGAGTAACTGACAGACTAAAAAAAAAAAGAAGTTACAATCTTATCTCTAATCAGGTTTAACACTAGATGTAACAAAATGTTTCAGCAAAGGCACCTTTTGAGATTTATTTATAGTATTGGCGCACTCCCGAGGTTAAATTAGCACATCTAAAAGCTGTTTATGAGGTTGGGATCCTGTTGAGCTAACAGATATGGTAGTCTGCCATAGCCGATCTACTGTGTCACATCTCTACTCTTCTGAATTATTCATCAGAGAAGGGTGTGTGTGTGTGAGAGAGAGACAGAGAGAGAGAGAGAGAGAGAGAGAGAGACAGAGAAACAGAGGGTGTGTGTGAATATCTCAAGAGAGAAAGAAACGAGACAGGCTCCAGTCTGGCAGGAAGTATTCTGCAACCTTGCTTTTAAAACCAATGAAAGAAACCTCTTGAATGCATAATAGACATTGAGTTAAAATGTAATTAAACTTGAAAATGAAAATTGTTTTAAATTGATGTAGTGTTGTAATGGAATGTCACTTTGTTAAACACAAGGTTTCATTGATTACTCTGCATTCTCTGTTTTGAGGTTTACTTGATTTGTGTGGTTTAAAAAAAAAAAAATTCAATTTATGTCCACTAGAGGGCGCTGAATGCTTACTTTTATTTCTTACACATAGCGTGTTCATTGTTCTCAGTATATAATAGCCATGTACTCCTAAAATAAGATGTTATTTGATTGCATAAGTATTAAAGTGTGTTATATAAATACTCTATCATGTTACAGATACTGATTTCTTTTATGAATTTTTAGGTAAGAACAATATGATTGGAGAGATCAAGGTGGCACTGAAGAAAGAGATGAAGACTGAAGGAGAACAGCTGGTTCTTGAAATTCTGCAGTGCAGGAATATTACTTACAAGTTCAAATCTCCAGATCATCTGCCTGGTAATGGAGAATTCACTAAAGCCCACATCGCAGCCACAGAATCTATAATGCATAACATTAGTATCCTAATCAGAAGCAGTCTCAGCACCCAGCCTGAATTTTAACAAAGATAAAAAAAATAAAAAAAAAACTGTTGTTGTAGATGTGTAGTGTTGCTATCTCACAGCTCTAGAGTCATCACTTTGACCTTGAGCTCAGGTCTGTGTGGAGTTTTGCATGTTCTCCCTGTGTTCAGGTTTTTGCTGGATTTCATCCCACCTCCCAAAAATATGATAGTGAGTGGAATGTCTATGTGAAATTGCTAGTAGTTGTGAAGGTTGATGAAGTTGTGTGTTCAGTGTGCATTGCAAAGGACAGGTGTCTCATATAGGGCAAATTCCCTCCTCACACCCAGAATTTCTGAACAGACCCCAAATCGATCACATCCCTGAACAAAATAAAGCATGGATGGATGGGTATGAATTGATAGATGGACATTTTGGAAAGACTTTATGCATAGATGGATGGATGGATGGATGGATGGATGGATGGATGGATGGATATGGGTGGGTGGGTGAATGAATTGATGGATGGATGGATGGATGGGTATGAATTGATGGATGGACAGTTTGGAAAGACTTTATGCATAGATGGATGGATGGATGGATGCATAGATTAAAGAACTGATGAAAGACCCCTTCACATTTAAAGCCAGTCTTGGGAAGTATTTGTTTGCTTGGATACTCTGGGTCTGTAGGTAAACTTTGGGAGAAAGTGACTGAAGTGAAATGGTTTTGTATTTAATGATGAAATATAAATAAATTTACCACAATCATATATGTGTGTTTTTTTTTCTTGTTAAGATTTGTATGTGAAGCTCTATGTGGTAAACGTGGCCACTCAGAAGCGCATCATAAAGAAAAAGACGAGAGTGTGCCGCCATGACAGAGAGCCTTCCTTCAACGAGACTTTCCGCTTCAGTCTCAACCCGGCTGGTCACTCCATTCAGGTAAAAAAAAAAAAACTGATAACAAACAAACTATAAACCAAAAATATATTCACAAACAAACATGTAGTACACATATGTTTTGTAAGATCAGAAACACTGATTGTATAAGCAAATTAACATAAAATGCATTCAATTTGTGGATGCATGTTAATGTCATTTCAAGTATCACAGAATAATGAGGAGCTCTCAAAGTCATGACGTACGAAATATTTGTATTAAAGTCATATTAAATATTTACCAGGCAAACACACATCTAGTGCTAACAGCATCTAAAACAAGGTCTTTACATGTACACTATATGGTCAAAAGTATGTGGACAGCATATCGACTTAATAATTTCATTCCAAATTTAGTCCCTTCTTAGTCTTTAATATCCTGTAACTTCCAGTCTTCAGGGAAGGCTTTCCACTAGATGCTGGAGCATGTCTGTGTGAATTTGTCCATTCGGCCACAAGAGCATTACTAAGGTCAGGCACTCACATTGGGTAAGAAAGCCTGGCATACAGTCAGTGTTCCAGTTCCTCCCAAAGGTGTTCAGTCAGGGCTCTGTGCAGACTACTAGAGTGCTCTGATCTAACCTTGGCAAACCATGTCTTTATAAAACTCACTTTGTACACAGGGGGATTGTCATGCTGGAGCAGGTTTGAGCCTCTTAGTTCTAGTGAAGGGAAATCTTAATGCTACAGAGTACAAAGATATTCTATAAAATTGTGTGCTTTTACCTCTATGATAACCACATTTGGGAATGAACCACATGTGTGTATGAAGGTCAGGTGTCCACATACTTTTGACTGCATAGGGTACTTTATGAGTATATAAGTGCACAGTCATGTCTGCATTCTAATTCTGAGCTCATGCTTCATTCTGAATTTTTCTCCCTGCCTTTAGATGGCCATTCAAATTATTTCCAGAGCCTGCCATGGCTATCAAGAATAATTAGCATACAGATTTTTTTTTAGCGATCATAGTAAATCAGGACATCATTATGAAACTTGGCTCATAAGCCACATTCCTAATGTTCTGTGCTGTCTTGTCTCTCCCTACAAACAGCTGTTCCTGGTGTCTAATGGAGGGAAGTTTGTGAAGAAGACACTGATTGGTGAAGCTTACATCTGGTTGGACAAAGTGGACATGCGGAAGCGAGCGGTGAGCTGGCACAAATTAATGGCCAGTTCTCCTCATACGCAGCCGTGATTCATCCCATCCAGTGCAGAAATAAATAACCATGATGTAAAAAAAGAAAGTAATAACTGTGTCATGATGAAATCTTATTGACAAGTCCATAGTAAATGTTACTGAAGTTCAGACCCTCAGTCAAATGGGTTTAAACGTTCTCTTAGCTGTTGCAATTAATGTACAGAACATTTATACATAAGTGAAAATGAAATCAAATTAAGCAAAAAAAAAATATATATATATATACAGTATATATAAAGAGAAATCGGTAGCAAAATTTCTGATCTTATCAGAGACTATAACCACCTCCTTCCCTCTCAATCCACTGTATAGTTTATATAATTCAATCGACCATATCAGATTATGTTATGTACATACAGACAAAAAAATATACGATAAAAAATGAGTTCCGATTTTTTTTTTTTTAATGTGATAAATACAGTATGAAACTTCTACATATCTCCATTAAGCACTCTTTCTTAGTTTCTCAGTCTCTACTGTCATATTCAGTGTCACATCAACATTTTGGAAACCTTTTCATCCGAAGTTTTTATTATTATTTTTTTTATGCAGTATTTCATTTTGTCTGCGCTGTCATAGGTATCATTTCATTCCTGCAGTAGTGATAAAAGAAGCACTGCTAGCTGTATTTCATATTCCAAACACATCTGTTGAACATGAACTATGTTCTTCCAAGAGTCTCGAGTGCTCTGAAGAGTCATAGTAGCAACTAAATTGAATCGAACACAGAGAATGATTGTACGTGTCCGTATTCATTTGAAAACATCGAAATAATTGTCATGTAACTGTTCTGATGTCGACGGTGATTCCTGTTTCGTGATAAAGTTCTGTGTTTAAACAAATATGCAATGAAAAAAAAAAGGGATGGAAAAAAAAAAATATATATATATATATATATATATATATATATATATGTATATATATTCTGAATTGGCTCAGCTGAAATCGGGTCACTGTTTATGTTTATTTCAAATGGTGCAAGGTGTCTGTATAAAGGGGTGTCACTGTGGTACAGTTTAAAGCTGTTACATTTTTTATTTATTACTTTTTGGAATGAATAATTGTCGCTGCTCCTCTCATTTTTAGTAGCAGAGAATCAAACATATTCACTGCCTGCACCATATCAGTGTAAAAGATGTGTAAATGTACAAGTGTGTGCTCAAACACCAGAGACAGTGGCCATCGGTTAAAGTTCCAGAAATGAGGATCAATACATGAACCCACAGAGCTCCTTAAATCAAGAGCGGTCAGTGTTTCCATATCGATGTCAGTGGATTTTTTTTTTTATTTTCTTTTGTACATGAGGAAAAAAAGGATCTTTAATGATGCTATTCAGTACGTTTTGTAAAGACAGTGTATAGATAGGAAAGAAGAAATGTTCGTGTGGTGACTGGGTTGCTGTCACAGTGAAATGATCTATGTGCCAACCTAATGTCCAAACCAAATCCACTGCTTCAGTTTGGGTATTTCTATGCAACATGATATGAATTATGCCTGGATGCATTTCTTCAGAGTTTGAATATAAATATATATATAGAGAGAGAAATCTTTTGAACATAATTTTACTTTTCATTTTACTTCTAATGAAGATATATAAATATATATGTATGAACTGTTTTAACACAGTACACTTTGAGAATATGCACTTTAGTTAAGTTTCTGTTCCAATGTGTGTTGGACTTTCCATTACGACTATGAAAGTTATTGCTATATGGAATACAGTGACCCATGAACTGTCCTGGGGGGGGGGAAAGGCACCGCTTAATCTAAAATCTAAAAAAAATGAAAGAAAGAAAAAATAAAATAGCCTTATTGGTGCTCTGTAAAGTTTGAGAGCCCGAGTTAAATCTCATCGAATCAGATGAATATCATCGTTTTTACGTCTATAGCATTCCACCTCGAATAGTGCTGTGTATCTGGATTTCAATCAAAAAGCTGTGTCCCCTTTAAATAATGACTGAAAAATGGCTGTTGTCTCCTCTCTGTTGTGTCAGTGTAATGTCCGCCTGGTTTGTTATGCTGTATTCCTGGGAACTTACACAACGAGTCTGATGTATTCAGTTGCAGTAAATGGTGTGAATGTGATTTGTTTATTTTTGATTATGTAAATACATAAGATATTTTCTATAAGAAGAGGTTTGAATATTTATTTGGTTTGACACTGAGCATGTGCGTGTGAACTCAAGGTCAAAGTCCTGTCTGTACATATGTATTTGTCTAAATATGTGAGCAAGTGATCCATGTGATTATCTGGATGATGTCAATCAACCCACATCAATCTCTCTAATAAACTCTGTGAAATCTCACGCAATCAAGATAATGAGGTGAAGAAGAAGAAAAAAAAAAGTACCCGAAATTGTCAATGGAATTTCTATGGTTTTACATGGATGTTGCATGTTCTGCTAGATGTCTGTTGATATTTTTGCCTACAGATTCTGTTTAAAAAAAAAAAAAAAGGAAAAATGAGTACCTTTATCTGAAGAAAAAAAAAATGTATGCTGACTGTAAAATGCTTGTAAAATGAGTCTTGTTTTTTTTCCACTTGTAAAAAAGAGAAAGAAATTTAATGTCATGGTTTTATGGTTGTCCATAGGATGTCATGAAATTATGCAAATCGTGCTGTAGAAAAAAAAGAAAAGAAAAGAAATGAAAACATATGAATAAAATGTTCCCTAAGTCTAATAAATATTAGAGATTCTATTGTAAAAATGCATCTTTATTTTTTTTTTTAATTCACTTTCACACACAGGGCCCTGTTTTTGTGCATTTTTTGTCAATTTTCAATCAATCAATACTCAGCCCAATTTTCATCAATTTTATCTTACTGTATCTCTATAAATAGTTTAAAATTTCAGTGAATTAAGTGAATTCCAGTCTATCTATCTATCTATCTATCTATCTATCTATCTATCTATCTATCTATCTATCTATCTATCTATCTATCTATCTATCTATCTATCTATCTATCTATTTATTTTTTAATCAGCATTGACATGTATATTTCTATACATGACTTCACAGCTTGCAATCTTTTAATCTAGAAGATAATGTGTCATGTACCATTTTCCACCCTGACCTAAAACAAAAAGTCAAAAAGTCAGGTGTCCTTTTCCATTAACGGCATCAATGGCCCTTGTTTATAAAGCGGGATATGAACCTTGATTTGTTCATAAATTATGTGCAGGATTTAAAAGCAGGGATCAGGTTGGTGTATGCATAGTTGGCAGATCAAAGTCTTATGAGGAAATGGATGATAAAGACCTTTTTTCCCCCATTTACACAGGAATCATTCGTTTGCAATTCATTGTAGTGTTCTGCTCTCTTTAGAAATGTGAAATTGTATGACACTGTTCTTATATATCCAAAGTACAGGCCAAAAACTACAGAAAATATTTGTTTAAACTGATGTGTAGCTGGAGATGGATTTTTGGGTTTGACCCCATCGTTATACACCATTATTGGCCAAGTAGAGTCATCATATTAAGGATTTCATATTTAACCACTCTCAGCCTCAAATGAGTCCCTTAGTTCATATAATCATATTTAATTAGCCAACAGCTGGTCGAGAAACAGGAATAACTAATCAGAATAATTCCGTTTTTTCCAGCTTCCTTTTGAAAATCAGCCGTCTCCACTCTGAGTGCAGAGATTTTTTGTTAATTATTTGTGTAAGTAGAGATGCTGCAGTAACTCAGCTGTATTTGCTGCCACTGTTCATTATCTCATTTTGAAACACTACTACTGTATCAGCATTTGTAAAATGGAAGTGTTAAAAAGGTCTATAGAAATGTAGCTGGCCCGTCAACGACCAAAGTGTATACTGCATTTAAATAAATAAAATAATAGAAAACAATATATATATATATATATATATATATATATATATAAAATGCAGATTTTCTTTTTAAAAAACAATCCTTATATAATTTATATATGACATGGGGACATGGGGAAATCGTGAATTTAGCTTAACAATGTACCTAATAATATAATAATATAATTTACTAATAACTAATAACACTGAACTCCATTTCCCAGCAGCACAGTGAACTACAAACTCCACCACATGATCAACCACATGATCTACTTCCCAGATCACGTTCTATCAGAACAGCTGTTTCTAATCATGCAATTCCTTAAAATACCTTCATTTTTCACACTTTCAGTGCAAAGTCTCACTTCTAGATTGATGTTAGCAGAGATTATTTGCTAGAGACGTATTTGGTCTCAGATTGTCTTTAGTCTGATTTGCAATCGGCTGACTTTGCATGTTTGATTATGTTTCTGGATAAGCCCTTTTGCTGTTTTGTGTTGATCATTGCATCCAACATGAGCCTTTGTTCCTGAGAACGACCATTAGTGTCAGCTTAGCATTATAAGAGGTTTGAATTAAGGGAAATGATTTGTTTAGTGACTGTGATCTTCTGAGCTGTTTGAGCAATGATCATTGCTATAATAGAAATGGACTAGCAACTTAACATTCTTTAGCATACCACTTTTTACTCAAGATACTAGCTAGCCACTAATTTTCACTGAGTCAAATGGACAGAAAACAGTTAATTAACGTGATTTGGGCTGTTTCTTCTCTTCTGCTATTTTATTTGTACATTTTCCCACCTCAGATAGATCTGAGTTATAAAGATGATTGCCCCTTCATCTTGAACATCTAATATTAGTTACACTGTTTATCTAATTTAGTTGTGTATATTGCAGTTTCTTTTTTGTTAACACTGCAAGGGATCCCCCTGTGACTTCCTAAATACATAAACATTTGCACTAAATCATAGTAATAGAAGCTTTTTTTTTTATAATGTATTTCTATTTTAATACTCTGCTTATACTAATTATAGCAGGAAAGGGCCCTGGTTGGCCTGACGAATTTGTTTTTCCCTCGCAACTGGAGGTCCAGAAGTGCAAGCTTGCATAATTTACTGCTGGGCATAGGAAATTAATTTATTTAATTCAGTCTGATGAAGGAGGGATAAAATGAATCCACAATGGGGAAAAATGAATTACCAGACAGGACGGATATAGAAGCAGAAGAGATGGAAATCTCCCTGTGAATTATGACACTAATAATAATAATAAAACAAATTTAATAATAATAATAATAATAAGAAGAAGAAGAAGAAGAAGAAGAAGAAGAAGAATAGCAACGACTTTATCATTATCAGTAAAGAATCAGCAACTGTTTGTAGATGATGTTGGTTAATCAATTAATTACATTAATTAATTATGCCAGGTCTATCATCCTTTTCCATTTAGAGTATGTAATGTATTGCATTTGTATTGAACATTTTGCTCTGTCATATGCTGTCACACACCACTAATAGTCTAGTCTATTGAAACATTTTGTCCAATTCCATGCAGCTTTTATATAGTAATTGTCATTAGAAAACATGATTCATTTATGTGGTGCTAGTTTTCGGATGACTTTATTAACTTTCTTGGAACTCATCCTTCTAGCTGATCAAGTTCAACAAGTACACTCATCTAATAATTACATGTATAGGCTAGACTTAAAAACCAATTTATTTTCTTTACCCGTTATATAATTGACAACTTGTGTGAAAAATAGAATCTTTGAAATATTTGCAAGAGCTGGAATACACTGCACTTTAGGATGCTTCATATGAATAATAGAGAATCATATGAATACATGCTTCAATAGAAAAAATGATGCATGAGGAAAATCTTTAAGCACAAATCCTGCACCATTTCTAATTCTGTTCTTAGGTGTTTATGTAGCTTTAGGTTACAGGAATGTGGTCGATAGCTAAACTAACCCTGAATTACAGTTTTATACAATATGCTTTTTTTCTGTAGAAGATGCACAAAAAAATGTTCAAACGTTTAATGTGTCATGGGGATTAGTGCATCATTTCAAGACACAGCATGCTTATGCTTATTTGCTTCATTTACTTAACTGAACTAACACATTTATTTACTTCAAATAAATTCTGTTCTTCATTTAAAATTCATTGTTTGCATAATAAAAAAAATCTGTGCTTACTTTAATCACTTGCAAACCGCATAATCTGGCCCCGGGTGTGTTGTAAAGATTGTTGTATTCACAGTGTTTAACCAACAGAGGGAGCCATGTAATCATCAACTCTTGTAAGAGCTTGCTTGACACTTATTTGTGATTCGTTAAGGTTTCATCTCACATGAAGAAAAAAGCACAAAGGCGATTAGTCAGTCAGCGAGTAAACATCACTAACTGGACCAACAAGGCTGCTGGATGAGAACTGCACCACAACTCTGATACTGGCACTGATAGTGAGCTTGAGTAAATAAACCCCATCATCTAATGTGGGCTCAGTTATTAAATAAATACATTTAAAGAAAAAGTGTATCTTGGCAAGAAAATAGATGTCAAACATTTCCACTCATCCACTTAACATTCACATGGATGTCAGGAAATGTAAACATCACTCTAGGCTACAGCATGTACGATTGCTACAAAATCTGGCCAAAACCCTCAGCACCAAACACTTCTAAACTCTAAACACTACAGCACTAAGCACTAAGATGCCCCAAAGCAGCAATTTGACTTAAAAAAAGATTGCAACAAGACAGTGTGAAATAAAACTGATACCACTGAAAAGCTCTTCCTGGTTAATGCAGGCAGGGTATGTTGCCATGGAGATGCAGAGTAGAAGGGTAGTAGGGCCCATGGGACTAGTGTAGTGTGTGTGTGTGTGTGTGTGTGCATATATAATGGTCTTCTGGGTTTGGTCCATGGAACACTATTGTGTTCTGTTTAAAGTGATTTTTTTGCACGATATATATTTTTTATTTTTACCACAACGGAAATAAAAATTCCTTCTCCATCTACACGTTATAATACATATAATATTGTTTGATAATGATGTTTATGATGAATCAATATAGATTCTATTATTATTATTAGCAGTAGTAGTAGTATTGTTATTATTGCAGGCCATAGAGTGGCTATCTTTGGTCTTATGTCACTATTCTCTCAGCCATAGTATTGTGGTTGTGAATTATGGATTATGGGTGAAATATGGCTTTAGGCTCAAGTATAGATGATACTCAGCCTCGGCACACCATCCTCTATGAACTTGTTAATTACTTTTCCACTTTTCTGGCACTGCCCCAGCTAACTTCTAATGAACTTTTAATGTACAGCTGATATTTTAGACTTCTACTTTTGTGTTTATCCAGGATCTGAGCCTTAGTCCTTGAGAATACACTGAATAAAAAGCAAGGACATGCATTAGATCCATTTTCCTGTTTTTCTGTTGGGTTTTAAGGTGAGTGCACATGAACTCTGGTCTTCACTGGGCTTTAATCAGTGCCTGAAGCTTGAGTTCTCTTTGTGAAAAAAGAGGTCACCATAACAGTCTTCACTGAACATCTATTGGGAATTTTAATGAGAGGGCTTGTTTTGATGATGCGGTAGTGCTTTTTCCGAAGTTCTTTTTATTTAGTTGCATGATGGCCTTGAGCTTTTATCACACTGCAATATTGTTGTTTTCACTTAACCACTGTTGGGTCATGCGATGTCTCCTACTCAGAAAAGCAGCCGATCCTCTTTCGTGTTTCAGAAATCCTTGGCTCTTTTTGAGAGCTGGTCGATGGGACAGTGCTAATTGAATGGCACAGAGATGGAACAATAGAACAGGAAAATAACTGAACTCCTTGTGCTTTTGCCATTAGTCCAATTCAGAACCCACCATGGAGAAAGAGAAAACATTTCATTCATCACTACGTTATGGCCTTGCTCTTTTCTTTTACACTTCTATCCCCCATTCTCACTCGCTCTTCCTCTTTATGTCTCTCTCTTCTCTTCTGCACAACCTCTTTGCCACAGCCGTCGTCGAGCCAGAGAACGGTTGCTAGGTAACGGATGAAAGCCGAAATCCCTTGGCAGCTTGTTCCCTCTGCCCCGACCTGCCTCCACGCCTACTCTCTGATTAACTTTTATCTCTTCGCAAGGAAAGTGTCTATCTCCAAGAGCAAACACAACACAAAGACCTTTCAAATGCATTTTATAGGAGTGGGGAAAACCGGGGGTTGTTCATTAAAGACGTTAAATGGTACTGCACTGATGCTCTGAAAAAGAATATGCAGAGTTCACTAGGAGCATCAGATTACTGACTGAATTATTTAATCCAGAACCTCTGTCCTAAAGGAAAGTGAGAGATCACAGCTCTTTTATGACCAGATTGTACTTGGATCAATGAGGTAAACACTGGCTTGATAATATATAGAACCAAAAAAATATTTCATTTCTTAAACAGCTTTTCCTCTGCTCGTCTGTATGTGCTGCTCTGGGTGCCATAAACATCAGAACTTGTCTGCAATGGTCACACTCATAAATATGTGACGAGAACCCCCCACTAGCACCTGTGAAAATATTCTGCACATGACAATCTGGATGGCTGTGTGAAGAGTATATATAGGATCCAGATAGATAGACCCAGAATAAATTTACAACATGTTTCCAAATTGTTTTCAAACCTGCTTGGTTTAGTCGCATTTGACAATGTTGTAAAATCCTTGATGTATTCATATACCTGTGATCATATCAGAATTTATTTCTGTATTAAGGTTGTAAACCAACACACTTAAGAAAGCTTGCTCTGTCCATATAATACTTGAATCTGGCTTAGAAACCAAAGCTTTCTGTTAACGTACCTTCATTGTATGTCAGAAGAATTGTCTAAAGCGAATAATAATACGTTAAATTATTTATAGAACACTGGATTTTACCAATTTGTTTAACAAAAGCAGTAAGCCACCTGAGGGTGTGCATTTTTTATATAACAAACAACAGATCATGCGGTTATACGAAAATAATCCACGCCAGGGTGGTTTGATGTGGTCCAATGCAAAGTATATTATTTTTGTGTAACTGCACAGTCATGGAGTGTGTTATTCTGGATATAGCACGGCATATTGTCAACACTTACAAAGTTTAGTTTACGTTAGTTCCTTAGATCACTTACATTATTGCAACAATTAAGTCATCTGCTTATTCCTCCCTCTTTTTGTCTATCTCTCAAGATCATAGCTTGTCAGCTCTGTCCTCTAAGGTTTATGAGAGAAATCTCTAACTCCTCTGTCTGACTGGGAAACTTTGCAAAGCGCTTGACTCTTTCAATAAAATGTGCCTTAACAAATTATTAACAATTAACAATTAACTTAACAATTATTCTACATTTTTCTTTCTTAAATTAGAATGCACATTTAAGTGTGAAGTGTTTCTATACTAATATCTGTGTATGAGATTTTATTATAAAAACAATTACATATCGGAAAGAGTGCACTAATGTACTCATATTTTTCATGTTACTGCTGCAAGTACAGTCTGAGTCCTGTAGGTAAACGAAAACTATGCACACCTTCTGACCAATCACATTTGAGCATTTGATCTCACTGTGGTATAAGTGATTTTATCATAAATAAGCAGGTACACTGCTTCACAACATGGATAAGTTCAACTTTACCCATGATAAAATCCCTGTCAAAACACACACCCTCTTGTTGCCTTCCTGAACTGAACACTTCCATTAATATTTTCGCCCTTCCTCAAAGTCCTGCAAAATAACAAGCAGAGGCAACACAAAATATGACACAAAGGCCAGAAGAGCATTCCTGTACAAACTGTGTTCTATATATCTCTCTGTATTCTTAATAACTGAAGCATACTGGTGGAGGTGTTGGTTATTTCCAGTACAGTCCTAAAAATCCCATACTGCAATTTGCAGCCTTGCAAAATCCACCCTCACTGTTTCTCTAGGGTCAAGCAGGCTGCCTGAGCCAGTTGATCCTCATGAAGACTAAAACTGCTAACAAACCCAGAGCTACCTGCAGGGGTGGGGCAGGTCGAGGGGGGAAAGGATGCAGTATTATTCCACTGCCTGGAGCTAAATTGAGGCAGTTCAAGCCTGTGTAACGTACTGTTGCTATAGTCTACTGTGTATGTCATTAGAATCTCTCCACTGAAATCTACTTACATAGCAAAATTTCACGTTTATCCATTTATTTTCAGCTCCTAGGCTGCATTTATTAATATGCTAATTGTATATATTAGTTTTGACTTTCCATGTATTTATTATTCTATTTTTCAGTACACACTTTACTAAACTAAAAACCAGTTAACCATAAGGGGCATGATGCGATAGGAAAGTAAGAAAGAACAGGGATGTGTGATGTGACCTTAGGAGTTACTGTTCCCATGCCAAACGTGATTATTTTCCGATAACAGCATTTAAAAGTTTTTTTTTTTTTATTTGTCTTAAACCACATCGGTTTGCTAATACTTATTTTCCATTTATTTTCTCTTAAATGCTTATGCAAGATAAATTAGTTTTTATAAATCATTTAAAAAAATATATAGCTTATTGTTTCCATCTTTATTTATTTATTTATTTAAATTATTTATTTATTTTAATTATTTTTTTTTTGTGGTGGAAGAAAAGGTGATACCTGATACTTAGTAATACCTGAATTACAGCTGAAATTGTCAGAGATGTGTTTCAGGAAATGCCTTTCTGACCACGATCAGCCCAGGGCAGACTGTTTGTGTTTTGATAAAGCTAAGAATCCAAGCTCTTTCTGGGTTAAGGTCCACGATCAATGTGTCAGCAGTGAGGCAGTGGCAGTACTGAGATCTTACACTCTTACACTAATTTAGACCCCTAACCACTGCCACACACCAAGGGTGCCACAACCTAGACTGTTTTTGGGTGTGTGGCAATTTGTTGGCATCACTCGAGAAGAGGGAGAACGAGAGAGAGAGAGAGAGAGAGAGAGAGAGAGAGAGAGATGTCAGCCAATAGGTTGGAGGCTTTACCACTAGAATAGAGATGAGGCTCCGATAAAAGAAATACACACACACACACACACACTCTCTCTCTCTCTCTCTCTCTCTCTCTCTCTCTCTCTCTCACACACACACACACACACACACACATACACACACACGCACCATCGATCACTTTTCCCGCCACACCGCTGCTTCAAGAGTTTTCCCAGGTCTTAAAAGGGGGGCAGACGAATGACCGTCCGCTGCGCGTGACGGCAAGACGTGACGGAAAGACAGTCTGCGCGCGCACTCCCGGTAACCGGCGGGCCATTTAACATGAGCGCGTAGAGCTGGAAACAATCTGATTTTAACCTGATGCCGGGTAATCCGATTAACTAGCAGGGAGGAGCGTTATCTGCGGAGAGAAGTGCAGCGCTGGATAAGTGGAGCGACATGGCGCGCGGGATGAGCCCGGGATCGCCCCTCACACCTCTGCTCATTGTGCTCGCGTGCTCGGCGTTATACGGCTCGCGCGCCTCGCAGTTCCCCACGTCGCTCATGTAAGTACCGGGACATGGTGTGGTGTGGTGCTGTGCTGGTGTGTAAAGTGTTTTGACTGGTCAAACTGTTGATTGGCATTCTTAAGACAGTCTTAGCATCACTGCGTAGACTGCACTTTGATGATGATGATAATAATAATAATAATAATAATAATAATAATAGTAATCATGAGTCATCTTCAGAGCATCTTTATAAATAAAACTAATCAAAGTGCTTGGCAATTATAAATAGATTCTAAACAGGATTTTAGAAGTGGTGATAAATTCCCTTAAGTACATTCTCAGTAATAGAAGTACCAAACTGTACTTATCCTAGTATCAGGGGCGGTACATTTCCATTCACATTTCACAGACGCCCTTTTTCCAAAGCCACTTACAGAACAACAAATCCTCATGCAGCCCATGGATTAAGCACATCTTTGAGCATATATGCATCGAGAATTTATTACATGTGTGTGTTGAGATACATTACCGTAAATCAGAAAGATATTTTCCAATTAGGAGTGGCTGAGAGGGAAAAAACATCACATCATGATACTTGTAGTCGTTTCTTTGATACTCAGTAGGTTTCAGACAAGCAGCAAAATAGCGTGAAAGACTGTTCTCAAAATTTATTAACACTAAAAATAAGGAAATGTGTGAACAATACACCATCATATTGCCTGGACCTGCTTAATATGATTAGTTGATGTTTTTTTGTTGTTGCCATATTCTCCACTTACAAATCTATGCATGATGTTAATAAACAGATGATATGATAAAGAGATTAGGGTTTGACTTAAGAGTATGCTTAGTGTATGTGCATTTTCTTACAACTTCATTTGTTGCAGCTCGCCATTAGCACCATGAAGGGTGCATGTTTTTTGTCAAGTAGCATTAGTTTGTATCGTTTATCTAGGAAAGAGCTTGTGATGTTCCTTTTATTAACTTTTACTGTAACAAGACCTTAAGTTATTTTCCGATTTGCAGCAAAATATACAGTGCATACTGAATGTACACATATAGGATTGTCTTTTATTGATAATACCACCCTAGCAACAGGATAAAGTATAGTCTGATAGCATTCTGTGTGCACAAGAAAGAAAATAAAAACAACAATGATGCACAACCATCACTTCCAAATAGGACTGGCTTACATGATGATACAATGCCAGTCAATTTTCTAAATATTGTAAGCATGGTTATAGCTGTAGTAGCTAGAGTTACCCACTTTAACGACTAAGGTTTTAATATATAGATTCGTTACAAATTGTTGAACATGTTCTGATTGCCGTCTTAAACACGAATAAAATATCTCTGGCGTTTGTTGTTGTTGCTTTGTTAACAAAAACCTCAGCCAAGATGACCAGAGTGATACATGTCTCAAATCGAAGATTATCTTCCAATTGTCTTACAAAAATTGTAATCATATCACGATACCTGAAATACTACACAATATGTATTGGGACATGTAGACGAGCAACAAAACAGTGTGGAAAACTGAGTTTGATATTTATATCTGATATATCCTAAAAGAATTCAGATCTATTAGAAATGTTGAGAATACTGACATTATCTGCAAAACATGTATTGTGAGATCAGTTATCACAATAATATATATAGCCATATCTCCCAGTCCTACTTCCAATATTGATTTATGAGCCCTGGTTTGATTGGATCAAACTTCTCATGAAATCAGGTTTTATTGATAAAGATACTGTAAATACAAGTAAACAAGTAAAGCTGAATGTGCTTTTGTATTATTATTTTGTTTTTATATTTTAACTGCATATCCGGATATTCAGACTATCATTCTGTTCAACAGAGAGCATGTGTAGGGGGGTGGAAATGAGTTGATGAATGAGAATAACACTTGTGAAAGCATCACTGATGGCTCAGCTCAATAGCAGCCTGTATTTTGTAAGTGTGATGGTGTCTTTAATTTACTGGCTTAGGGTGAAACTTAGGAGAGAACACAATGTATAGGAAAGGAAAGCAAAATAAAAGGCCAATGCTGCATTGAATCTGCCTTTGCGAGCCCTCTTGAGACGACTGAGTCTATGGGTCATTAATAAACACGGTCCTTTATATGCCTTTGGCTTGCTGTCGCTCTGTGTGTTTCCCAGGTCACAACTGCACGTTGTTAGTCTTGCTTGTTGCAGGTACTGATGTTAGTTCTGACTCCTGCTCTGTAATGATCTATTATTGAGGTGAGATGAGAGAGGAAGTCCTCAGGGATGCCTGGGCTGGAGCAGGTAATTATTCCCCTGATAAACTGCCAGGGAATTCAGTCCCACTGTCTTCCAGCCCAGCTGGTTATGGACAACACACACACACACACACACACACAGAAATAGACACAGATGTTGGTCGTCAAGCAAACTGAACTAGAGTGTGTGTGAGTGTGAGAACTAATATGTGGCAGCCTGGGAAAACCATTTACTCGGTTAGATTTTGACATGTTCTACTATATATTCTATAGTACAGAACAGTATATGGCTATAGACCTGAAATATCATTCTGCTTTGCAATGTCTCTAAACTTAAAGTAAAGTTCTGGGCTTTTAATACTTGGTTCTACCCAAAGGTGAAAAAGGAGAGAATTGCATTTGAAGACTACGTTTCTGTTCCACTGAAAAATGCACGTCAAAATTTATAATCCAATCTACTGATGGAAGAACGACATTAGTGGCAAATTTTAACGAATTACAAGTTTACAATGGGAAATGAAATCCATCTCTGATTACCAGCATCATCCACATCAGTCTCTGTCTAATCTCCTTAGATAAAAGTCATCAGTGAGGAAATGATCACTGATTAACTCAATCATTTTTGTTTTGCTGCCAAAATGTAATGCTATTAATGTGTTTTAATTAGGTCATTTAAACATTTTAAAACGATATCCACTGTCATATGTACAGTGCATGAAAGTGCTTCTCTTTGTTTTGATGATGATATGACATTGTGTTTTTTTGACAATTGCAATCTGATTACAAAATGAATTGATTAGCTTGGCCTGATTGGCATTTAACGATCCTTTAACTGGTTCCAAACAGGATGGTGGTGGCCACTCTGGATCCAGAATGGCGCTGTTGTCGTTTTTAGCCGGACTTTTTTACGTTTCATGGACACCAGAGAAAGCGGTGTTCATGTGTATGACCGCTAATCACTAATACAGCACTCTAGACTTGTCTTGAAAACATTATCTTTGCATTCGGACAGTCGAGGCAAGGCAAGAACAACCAGAAATAAAACCATTTCCATGTTATTTAGTCAAATATTTTTATGTTTTCTTACAGTACAGATGTCAGCATATTATCATATTATTGGAAGTAAAACTCAATTTTGTCAAAACATGATTAATCATTTTACCAGAATTCAGCTGCAGAAATAACAGATGGGTTTACCCAGACCACCATGCATATGCTTTAAACAGAGTACCGAGCTTCTCTGATTGATGGATTTGGCTGATATCTTTAGACAAACGTAGGTGGGCTCTGTCATTCTTCTTTCCTGGAGGAATTAGAAGTGTGTGAGAGATTTTTGTTAAAGACTGGGGTGTCTTCTTTTATTTACCCTGATATAAAGTGATGTTTTTGGTCCCATTTGTTAACAGATTTATCCGGAATCTCCTCAGAATATATATATACTGTATGTATATATATATATATATATATATATATATATATATATATATATATATATATATATATATATATATATTTATATATATATATATATATATATATATATATATATTTATGAACCTGTTTACAGTGGTAATTCACATTGTAAAATTTTTCCCGTAATAAAATTTTTCAAATATTATTTCAGCAGCAGCTCCATGATTTTAGTGCTTAGAGTTATTCTAAAAAAGAGAGAGAGAAGCCTAGTGTCACTTGCCTTCCTTTATCTGAGCTGTAATCCTCAGGTTGTAAAGGGATTAAATAGTTTATTATAGAGGAGCTCAGAGAAAGACGCGATGCTGAATGGACTTTGACATTTGTGTGTGAGTGAAACCGTATGTACCCTGGATTAAATGCATTACGGTCAGTATGTCTGTAAATAACAAAGCCTTTCTTCAAAATGCCTGCAGCTGTTTTGTTTTTGTGATGAAGCACTGTATTACAAGACCGGTTCGAGATAAAACACCAATACCAATAAAGGTTTGAGAGGTTTGGCTTTAGTGTGTTTTGGCTTTAGGCTGACAGTGGGAGTGTCTTGGCATCTTGGCAGGGGCTCGTAAGAAACATAGTTTCTTCACCATGTAACAAACGGATTTTAGTCAGAACAACAGGAAACACTCCTCCTTGCTAATAAAGAGCACTGAGAAAAGGAAGTGGATCGTTGGTGGCTCCAAAAATAATCTGGAAAAAAAAAAGCAGGCACTGTTTTCCAGCAAGTAATTGATACTAATTGGATCAAGATGGTGTAGCGTGAGACCAAACTGTCTAGGAAAAACAAGACTACAAAAATATCAGGGCTTCCAGCCATATCTAGCACTTGCAATGCATTTTGGTGTAATGAGTAGCATCTTTCTGTACACTCATCAAATTTCCATTCTGCATACACAGAAGTATTGTGTGGAGTGCTACAGATGCTTGAAGTTAAATATACCTCGCCAACAAAGCAGGCACACAATCTGATCACAGCAGAGCTCTCCAACTGTATTTTTTTTTTTTGTTATGCCCGTGTAGTGCTCTGGAGCTTCCTGAGGACTGTTGAGGAGATGATGGAAGAGCTGAGTGTGCACTACCAGAGACACGTTTACACATTTCTTTTGAATTTTGCTGTTTATCACACTCCTGTTTGTTATTCCATGAAGCACTGGAGGTGCGCCATTATCTTGTGGTGAAAGGCTTTGATTTTTAATGAAAGATTTTACTTATAGATTTGAAAGAATGCCGCAGATCATATCATTTTTTTATCAGAATTTTTTTGCTTGTGTGATATTAAGATTGCAGAAGGCACAATGATGCAAATTAGTCTTTTAAAAAATCACTACGTTTTCGATTGTGTGCTCTGAGCATCATAAATCAAGGCTTTGGCTAAGAAAACAACAACAACAACAACAAAAAAGACAACTTTTCACTTTAATTAAACTTTAATCTGTTTTTAATAATGTTGCCGCAGGTAATGGTGCTGCCTCACAGCTGCAGAGTTCCTGGGTTGATCATTTCCTCGGTTGACTCTCTGTGTGAAGTTTCCCTCCAGGTTCTCTGGCTTCCACCACCTTCCAAAATGGTTGCCCCAGTTACACCTTCTATGAAGCCTTTGTCCATAAATTACTATGACTGTGTGTGCTTTTTTGTACGATAATTCATATATAAACTCTAATAATGTTATAAACTTTTATTACATTATTAGAGTTTTTATAAACTCTAATAATGTCCCATAAAGCTATAATAATGTGCTACAGCTAATCCCTGGATAACATTATAAACATTTTAAATGTAATCACAGAGTGCTTCCAAGAACGACATGGGCACACAAATTTTACATTACAAGAATAAAGATAGTATCTTAATTTAAAGGAGTAATAATTTAATATTTTTACAGCACTCAGTGGTGGCTAAAATCTTATGATATTTTTTTATAATTGTTAATAAATGTTACCTTCATGGGCCATTATTAGTGCTAAATGATGACTACATAATCTACAGTACATCAGTACACAGTACCTCACTTGTGACAATATGATAACGTGACTTTGTATTAGTATTTATAACAGGTTATCAAGGAATTGATGATTAATTATTTAAGGAATAAAACATGACACGTGTGCATTTGTAAGAAATCCTGGACTGGGTGGTGTGAAGAAGCCTGAAGGATGCTGTTTATTCCTTTTAAACCAGTGATACAGACAACGAATATGCTAAACCAGACAACAAATATGGTTTTTTTGGACAGTAAGAGAAAACTGTAAACCCATGCAGATAAAGTGAGAACATGTGAAAAGCAAAACAGCCCAGGATCAAACCTGCAATCCTGTAGCTGTGAGTCAGTGACACCACCCACTGCATCACCACATTCGGGGACAATTTATGTTATGGTGCGTCTGAGGGACAGGTTTGTCCTTGTTATCACGTATGTTATAACAGTTGCTTATCACTTCTTTTTCTTGATTAAAAACAAACAAAAAAAACACCCTGTAAATTGTCTTACATTGTGAAAATGCAATGGCAGGGACAGCCAGTGGTCCCAGTTGGAATAAAAATGCATGAAATGTTTCATATATCACAAGCCAAATCACAATCACAACATAATTACACATCATGACTGCATTTAGAATCTTTCATATTCTGCTACATTACCAGATACTGTGTGCTTAAGGTCAAATACACCTTCAACGAAACTGTATTTGCATGAGGAAATGAAACTTTTATTAAAAAGGCCTCATAACTGGTCCATAAAACTTTGCACATAATAAAAATATCCACATAATTTGAGTATATTTGCAATACTGAGAACAATATAAACAAACAAACAAACAAAAAAAAGCAACAGGATGGTGGCAGCCAAAACCAATAAATGTGCTCAGTTTAAATTAAATGGGTTCAGTAATCTATGCTGGCATCCAGAATTTAATTTAGAGACATTGCCATATTGATATTTTGAGCGCAATCCATGTGCGTGTTCCCTTTTCGGCTGTGCAGACGGAGGTCTTGGCCTCCACAGACAGTGCCAGAGCCAATCAGATGTGTGTGAATGGGCCTGCTGAACTTTTGCCTCTCTGGCACTTTGATGTAAAGAACAGCCTTTCAGGCCATCAGTATCAATACGTCAACCAAAAAGCACAGTGTGTCTGTGTGTGTGTGTGTGTGTGACAGATATGTGACTCTATGCTCACCATTTTATAAATCTAGAGGGTAATGCTTAGCTGGAAGACAACATTTTGTCCTCTGCTAGATTGCAGCGCAATATAGAGATAAGCAATAAAAGGCTGAGATTCAGGTTCTGATCCCAGTTCACCACTTTCCATGCATGAGTGGAGGAGCCTTGTTATTTGTACTGTGTTATTTGCACTATTCTTTTTGGGAATGTGCATATTTTTGTAGTGGTTTGGGAAAACTGGGGCCACTGTGGTTGAATTTGGGCAAAGAGCCAAAAAAGACAGAAAAAATATATGAAAAACATACTCTATAGATAGATAGATAGATAGATAGATAGATAGATAGATAGATAGATAGGTAAACTTAATTTTTAAGATGACATACTATGATTAGCATGCATAATTGATATGCTACTGAAACGAATGTAGGAATGTAGTACAGAGAGATATTTTGCTTTGCCGTAAAAATGAAGTAAAAATGGAAATACATTAATAAGTAGTAAGTACAAATACTTTAAAAAATGTACTCAAGTACAGTAAACAATTACTAAACCGTTACTGTCCATAACCAGGAACTAATAACTTTATTTGTGTTCAACATGCACTCAAAAGATAAACCGGTTTCAGTTCAAAAAAGCTTGTAGTGTCAGAATTTCTGCGTAGTTATCACCAGAGGCTGCAATATGCAGATGTGCCCTTTAGCTTCCATTTTTAACCTTTTTTTATTTTGTTCTGTAAGCATCTGAGGCTGACTATTTACAATGAACATCCTTTGGGTGTTTTTCTAAATCAATGTCTTTATAAAGGTTTTGCTAATTTGAATGTTTACAGTATACAGAACTGTTTGGATCCCAGCACTACAACATGACAGCAGCTTCACTTGGGAAATTACATGCTCTTGTTCTCATTAAGATGATGTCTGTGGGTTCTCTGTTTGTACCTTTGGAAAATTCCTGATTGTGTAAAGTCTCTTTCTTTGCAGCATAAAAGAATGGGTGGATCAGATGCAGCAGGAGCTGGTGACCCTAGCTGACACAGCCACGGCAGGAAAAAGCCTAGTGGAGGTTAGGATTTATGTTTGTTTTGTTTTTTTTTTCACCTACCTCTCAGATTCTCTTAAGCATTCACCTCACATAGAAATGTAGATTGTGACTCAAATCAAAACTTTCCATTTCTTCCTGACACGCAACGCTTTAAAACTTTCCCACACTTTGTTCTTGTCATGTTATATGTATACAGTTCACTGAAGCAGTCGTCAAAAAAATTTTTCACTTCCCTAAGTGCCTCGTAGCTTTAAGACCAATCTAGGAATGTTTGTAACTCCCACATAATCTGTTCAACTTGTAAATTTGGGAGATAAAATCTCCTAGACTCATGGCACATCTTGAAATTATTTAAAGTCAATGGGCTCTAGGAGGCGGCGTTCAGCATTAAGGTACTGCTTTGAACTCGTGTAATTTTCCTGATTAAATGCATTCTTGTGTCTTTATTGTTATTGCAGATCTTCATGAATAAAACGCAATATTACACTGTGGAATCAAACGATGCAGGAAGGCTGGTGGGAAATGCCGCACGGAATATAGAGAACTTTTTGAAGAAGCGAGCAAAAGCGCTTGAGGTACAGTACACATACTTCCTGGCTGAGAAAACATAAACTCCATCCAAACATGGAAGAATTTGAAATGTTTGACAATATGTAAATAAGTAACAGCACTATAGTAAACACTGTGCAGAGAGAAGATTGTGTGATTATGTTTAGTTACATGACCATTTTAGGAAGATCGGGCCATTATTTATGACTGAGAATTAGAGGCTTAGGGAAACTTTTTTTTAATTCTTTATCTTGAATGCTATTTAAGGACAGCACAGTGCAGGCCTCTCTCACAGTCATGGCATTTCTGTGAGCATGCTTGTGAGTGTGTGTGTGTGTGTGAGCCAGATGGCGTTGCTTTTGCATAGCAGAAAGATGAATTGTTTTCCATCTTTGAGTCTGTGGGTATCTGTGCCCACTGCAGATGTGCTAGGAGACCCCCTGATGTCAGCCTACTGACCTGGACTATTGGCACAAAAAGTGTGTATGTGTGTGTATGCATTCATTATAACTGATTGGCATAGAACTGGGAGTTGGCATGCATTGGCAGGGTCTTTAAACAAGTCAAAGATGGGTCAGAGAGTAGTTTGGTTGGATGATAATGTGTTTAATGAGTAGAATGTTTGCGCTGAGTGTACACTATTATTTGTATGCCACTGCTGTGATAAAAGGCAGGTAAGAATTTGCGTGTTTGTCTTTGCATCACTAATCTGATCAAGCACAAGGACAATATTCAGAATGAACAGTTCAAAACAGACACAAATACATTTATCTTTAGAAAGCTTGCCAGAAATGTGGTTGAGTCTCGATATGTGCATCATGGAGTGCATCTTAAGAAAACATGCAAGTGGGAGGTTTTTGTTTTAATATGAGTAAGCAATCATATATGAAGCTTACAGGACAAAGAAAGAGCACATTTGTAATGAAAAAAATAGATGAGTAATGCTGACTTTATTTATTTCAATTCATCAGAAATTTATGTATGTAAATAATAATAATAATAATAATAATTTAAAAAACATGCACCTGAGTAAGGCAGAAAAATTGACAATGCAAAATAGTCTGGTTTAGGCCACACCCACTTTGTTTTCATTTTAATACAGGTAATACGGATATGAATATTTTAAACACTAACCAGATACAGATACACCCTGAATAACACCCCGATTTTTAGAGCAATTGTTTAGACCACACTTTTTTAATAGAATATCGAAGCTCTGCTGTCGATGGAACCATGCAAACTAATAAATACGGACCATATGATAACTTGTAGTTACTGCTTTCATTCTGTCAGGCTGTCAGAGTAAATATGATTAGCCATGACTGCTTTTTGATGTTATCTCCTAGTACAGTGCATCTGCCTGGTGTTCCATTTCAGTTATTTCAAAGCACACAGTGTTGCTATATAAATATTCAATTATTGTGAATATGATTGATTCATTCATCCCGTCATCTTCAGAAACTGTCTAATCACATAACATTTTTTTATTCTGGTTAAGGTTGTAGCCTATCTCAGGAACAATGTGTATAATACAGCATGAGTGAAACACCAGTCCATCACACAGCACAGAGTTTTCTTGAAAGGTTTGAGGAAACCAGACAAACCATGTGAGGACAATATCTGAAATCAACACAGACATTAACTCTAGACCAGGAACACTCCAGACCGCACCACCATGCTGGCCTTGCAGATATCAATTGTCTGTAAAAATGTTGCGTGTATGGCGTGTAAATTTATCAGGATAAATCCCTGATTAACAATCATCCTATTTCTTGCTCATGATTTCATGCCTTTGCTTGTATTAGACCTGCATATTATGCATTTTACGTCTCAGGTGCTTGTAACAGCATTCTGCGCACTTCATTTCACACCCATTACAACTGTGCTACATGTCTCTATGGGACTGCCTTCACCTTTACTAACTGCCTCAAGGATTCAAGCTCTGCTGCTTGTTTTTGCCTTTGAAATGTCTAACTGTTTATCACTTTGTTCTGTATTCCCATGTTTGCTTTATATTTATACCACAGTTCTGTTGAAGTCTCTAATCTGATTGTTAAAAGGTGTTGGCTAATTTTCCATAACAGCAGCTCTCACATTGGTGCTGGCTGTAAAACCAATTGTCACAGGTTTATATTAGGTGCTTGCTAACAATTTCAGTAGTAACAGCTAACTCGCAGGGACTGGTATGGGGACTGTGCCATATAATTGAAGGCTAATAATAAACGCATGTTGTTGTTAGCAAAAGAAAAGGGATAATTTGTGTAATAAGTAAAGTAGAGTACTTGAATTAATACTCAAGGGGAAATTTAGAGTCACAACAGCTACAACGCAAGAGCAACAGTGTTAAAGTAAACTCCAGCTCCCAGAACACACCACGGCTTGCGAAGATGGCTGCAGTGGAGTCCATTACCCAGAGTGCACCTGCACTCTAACTGTCCTACTGATCAAACACCTGTTTTCAATCACAGTCACTGTTTATAAGGATTCATTTGTTCCTGGCATTTATATTTACGGTATTTGGCAGAAGCCTCTATCCAGAGTGACTTACATTCATCTCATTTATACAACTGACCAATTCAGGCTTAAGGACCTTTCTCAAGGGCCCAACAGTGGCACCTTGGCAGTGCTGGGATTTGAACTTCCAGTCAGTAGTCCAGCATATTAATCTAGTTCTTTGGCGCATATGTTTTGCCTAGCACTAGTCATTGCTGTATGTAGATTACCTCATCACCATTGCTTGTTCTTCCCTCATGTTTATGGAAGTGTTTGTGGAAGATGTAGAACTATACACTAGATATTATGTGTGATGAGCAGTTATGGCAGTGTGTAAATAAAATGCAGAGTCATAAGTAAAGTAATAAACAAAGTGGCTGTGTGTGTGTGTGTATAAGAGTGTGCAGTGACATCATGTAAAAATGTATCGTGCAATATACAGTGTAGTAGCATAATCGTCTCTGTATCGTGTTTGTCGTCTCTGAAATCCGCATACCCGTGTTGAGTCATTGTAGAGTGGGATAGCTGTGGGCAAGAAACACATACTTTTGTCAGTTACCGCGAAGCTGCCATATTCTACCGGAGAATCAGCGCTGCTGTTTGGCCAGTGTGACAAGAAGGCTGTGTTTACTATTGTCCATGATTCTCTCATTTACGTCCATCATCTACTTATCCACCACCACCTCCAGGGTGTTCAGTTTGCAGCCTAGAACAGAGCCATCTTTTCCTGTTAATGTATTATATATTTTATAACAGTCAGTAAGTTTTCCAATACCGGAAAGACTTCTGAACAGATGTTTCTTTTTAATGCAAAGCTGCATTATGTCGTATTAGCTTAATGAGAGGAAAATAAATAGGCTGATGAGGGAATGACTGCTTTTAGCTGTTATAGCAAAAAGTATAACAAACTTGTCTCGCAGATGTTCCCCAACTTTAAATGTACCTATAAACAGGTATGAAATGGTATTCATTACTAAATCACATTTACATTAAAATGCAATTAAAAATGTTAGCCGTGACTAATTACTGTGGAATACAAGGAATCGAACAATTTAAGAGGTACTACTATTGAAAATTAATCGACTTGTTTTCTGTAATGGCAGGCCCTGTTGCGTTTTACTCCCTAATGTTCCCTAATGCTTAATGTGGCTTCTTCCTCCGTAGCCTTCCCTGCTGTCAGCTCTTTCTCTGATGGAAGTCTGAAGCTTGTTGTCATTCCTTCCTTATTTCTCGTTCCTTTGTTTCTCCTCTTGTCCCAGCAGTGACCCTCATTTCAAGCTAGCTCTGCAAGTGAATTTTGTGCTTGTTGTCTGTTTCTCTGATGATGACACTCTACAGCTGCTGCAGTCTGTGTTCTCTTGGGTGCTCTACCTGCTGCCATTCTTTCTCTGTTGGTCCTGGCTTTTTTCATAACGCTAGAACTGTTTATATATTTCTTAACCTTTTAAATCTCTGGTTAGCTATTTTTGGTATCTCATAGGTGCACAGGATGAAGCTGGAGAAGCTACATCCATTCTTCAACATCTTATTACCTTATAAGGAGCACATCCGTGTCTGTGTCAGAGCGGTGCTGGAGTTGATCATTCTGTACTGTTGCTTATTCTGCTGGGGTTTAGTGGCTTCTCATGTTGATACACTTTCCTTCTGGAACATCCAGAGAATATTTGCTTCATTGACTGGGATCTAGAATTAAAAATGAAATTATATCCTCAGTTCAAATCATCAATATTTCTGACAAAATGCTGTTATTAAATAAATAGAAGTTATTTAGAAAATTATGTTGTTGAGGAAAGGTGAGTGGTAGTATTATTTATTCTTCACTTTAGTCTGACTGAAATTGAATGCTTATACTCTTAGCTTCTTCACACATTTTTATTTAGACCTTCCTAGTATTCATTACAAAGCTCAAAACCTTCTTTACTCATGCAGGCATTGGCTGGATGCTATGCTTTTATGGAATGGGTTCCCAAATAATTTATATACATATCAGTTTATACAATCAAGTTAATCAATGTCTTTTGCAGTGACCTTCTCTTGCTCCACAAACAAAGCATCTTAGTGTTATAGCTCGCTATAAATGTTTGAAGCTGGAAGACTGCACTGTGAACTGGCTGTACCTCAGTAAAATGTTTCAATATGCTGGAGTAAGCAAAAACTCTGATAGAATGAGGTTTCTTCTTGTCTCTTTGCATCCCTGGAAGACCTGGACTCCATATTTTTTCAGATAGCATGTTAAGAAAAGTTGTGCTAAATTGACTGGATATAAATCGAGAACCATGACTGGATATCGATATAACTAAGTTATTTCGATTTCTTTGCTAATGCCAGGATAGACTAGCATTGATTCGAATAGCTTGTGTAATATTGGCTATGTGTACATGTGTAAATAGACAGCCCATTTTGAGCTAATGGTAAATACAGGTTATTTTAATTCTGATTGATTTATTAGCAAACTGTAATGTGACCAGCACACTTAGAGATTAAATGTTTCCAAGTAAAACTGCGTTTTTGCTTTGAAACAAAAAATATTTATCTGAGAGTTTTTGATATAAAAGCACACAACATTCACTTCATTCCATCTGTTAAAAAATTTACTTTTGAGTTGAATTTGCTACATGAGTACATTTAAAGGAAGCAAATGAGTACATTTTGGACTGAATGGTCAGTATATTTATCTTTTAAATCTCATTTAGACGGGAAGCATATTTCTTAACAATGATATGTGTATATATGCTCACAAAGATTGAAGAAATGCACTAAAGGCGAGAGAGGTAAAGGACAGAGAGAGAGAGAGAGAGAGAGAGAGATCCTCATCGTCAGTGTGTGGTTTGATTCCTTTGATATGGCTGATGAGAGTCATGCTCTGATTCAGTGTGGCTTGCTTTGTATTTAGGTTATGAAAGGGTCTCTGGTTTCATTTTCTGCTATGTTCCAGGAATCCTTTGGTGTGTGTGTGTGTGTGTGTGTGTGTGCGTGAGTGTGAGTGCACGTGTTCACCCTCTACGCTATAGCATTGCCCTTTCTTTAATAGGGTTCTGCGTCTCAAATCATATCAGTGGTTTAGGGTTCCAAACTCAGTCTGTATCCAGTGCAGCCAATACATGTTCAAAAACATATTGTATGTAAACAACACTCCTCACAGTTTCCTCAGCTCTTATATCATTCACAGTCATACCTGTGGCTGTCTCCTGGTTTGCAAATAATCATACTTCATTAAATTTTCATGAAGACCTTTTGCTCTTCTTACTTTTACCCTCCAGTTTCTCTAAAGCCAAGCTGCATTTTTTGTGTTATTTATGTCAAAAGGGAAGAAAAGGGTCTGGTGAAAAAAAATAAAAAAAATAAATAAAAAAACACTTTGGAGCATTCTGTAATAGGAATATAATCAACCTTAAGGAGCTAACAGAAACTTTATATTCAAAAAAGTCTAATAGATAAAATGGCAACTTATTGAAGTACTATATATTGCTTTTGGACAGTATCCAGGTCACCAGAGATCTATAACTAAGGGCAAAACCTTGCAGCAGATTGACAGCAGGGATCATTTCTGCTCTTAATACACTGTTATGTATGAAGCCAGCTGGAAAGCTTAGACATAATAAATTTATAAAAAAAATTTTCAAGCAGATGTCATTTTGACACGCTTTTGTTTTTTGTTGCATCCAACGGAATAGAATTCCTCGCATGCGCCCACACACAGCTAACAATGACACTTGGTCTGGTTTCAAGTGTGTGCTCTTTAATTCTATCCAATGGAAGAACTTTCTTATAGGTCACTACTGTGTGTGTGTGTGTGTGTGTGTTAAATTGGTATTAGCTAGATTTTTAACTCTTTCTGGATATTTTTGATCTTCCCTTTTTAGTTCATTCATTTATTTGGCAGATTTCCCTTGTTGGATCACTTTTTGATGAAATAACTTGAGGATTTTTTTTTCCTTTCCAGTTTCTCAGTTACACGGCAAACTGTTTATTTTTGTGGTTTGGTTAGCTTAATTAGACAGAATTCAGGAGAAACTGATGCAGGGACGTTTATTTATAGTTGCTGTAATGTAAGTGACAACAGGAACTTGTCTATACCATTGATAAATATATATATATATATATATATATATATATATATATATATATACATATATATAAGTGCACTATGCAATTCATTCATGAGTTAAAAAAATTGCACTTGTTAGCAAATCACTGTGGTATGAGTGGAATAACACACTTCGGACCCTGCTGTTATATCCCAACATTGATCATCTTTGATATAATATCACTGCTTGTTGTGTTATTCATCACAAATTAAATGGTAAAATGGAAAGTGTTAATACTGAATGTTAAAATGATAGCTAAGTTCTAATGTTACATTTTTTTTTTTCGTAATAGGGAATCTTCTATGTTACCTAGAATTGTGATGAAGTATGATAATAAGATCACTGAGAAGCTGAAAAATACAAACCCCATCAGACGATTTCATTGTTTTTAATTGCATTTAATCTCCTGAAAGGGGTATTAATATGTTTGTGCATTTTTTCTCTGTAATTATGATGAGTTGTGAATTTGTGAGTTTTGTACTATCAATCAATGACTGTAGTGGTTTATTTTTATTTTATTAGGCTATATTTATTTTAATCAATCAAATCAGCCTATAAACACTGCATCCCCTTCAGCAGCGAGGTCTTCCTAATTTCCCATGGCACAACTCTCCTGGTTTAATTAAAATTGTGCTTGTGTCTGTTAACAGTTTCAGATTGTGTTCGGATTCCTCGCTGTCATCATTTCAATCTGTCTCCGTGGTTTTGTTACTGTTTTCTTGTCTAACAAGCCAGATATAAATGAACGTATGAAAGAGTAACAGGTGAATAGCATTTATTGTAAAAAAATAAATAAATAAATAAATAAATACATTACTGATTAAGCTTTTGGCATGGGCTCTGATGGAAAAAGCCATTTTTTGTTATATCTCCATTATTGTTTTCTTATTGGCTCTACAATTGTAGAGATCTGTGATCTGTGATCCAACTGGAAAGTTTCTGACCCTTAAGTAAACATGTAAATGAAACCAATGCCATATTTCTTTTAATTGGAATCTTGTGATGTCGTTTCAAAATAATGTCACCTATAGTACTAATAAAAATTTAAATAGTAGCATTTTTAAGCATTACTAACTAGATTTCATGCATTATATATATATATATATATATATATATATATATATATATATATATATATATATATATATATATATATATGTGTGTGTGTGTAGCACACCATGTTAAGGAGAGGAGTTACAAAATTCAAAGCTTTATTTGACTTTTGCAAGATCGTCATTAATGTTCTTGAGTGCACAATGAGGATGGATGTTTATTGCTGAGTGGGGAAGGTAATGGGTTCAAAAGAATTGATCAGAATCTTTGTGGGGAGAGAGAGAGAGGGAGAGAGAGAGAATGAGAGAACAGGGCCGGAGCACTAAGCAGACACATTGCATCTGACATTGTCTCTCACTGCTGGTCATTTATTCCTCCCAGCTCTCAGCACCAGCCAGGGAGGCTTAACGTCATTATCATCGGGCAGCCGAGGGCTTGACTCTGGCTCTCCTCTTGTAGCAGATGCATTTGTTGTGTTGGCTGTCTACAGTGCCCGAGGGCTTGCTGGCAGCGGAGCTGACCTGGCACTTTACAATTCAGTCCATGGTTCCCAAATTAATCAAATTGGTTACGATTATGGCAAAAAGCGGAACATAATTGCAGAGTATAGCATTTAGTTCTCATAGCACCCTGAGTGAGCTGAAAATATTGCATAGCCTGGAGTAGGAACAGATGCATCAAGTGAGGCGTGACTTGGCTTTTAACCTGTAGTTATGACATGTGGAGCAGAGTGTTATAAACTGCGAACTGGCTAAGAATAGGGGTTGGAGATATGATTAGATAAAATCCATACCATAACACATTATGTTCCACAATATAATCTGAGTCTGAGTATTGGTAGAAGCAGGTGTCTACTGTTACAGCATTGATTCGTTTCACTGATTTGATGTTACAATCAAACAAAAAGTAAAGGTGTATCCTTAAATAAAATACATTTATACAATTACTAGCAGTTTATTAGCAGCAAAATTAGATCTAACATTATAATTTACTAAAGCTTTGCAAATATAGGCACAAAGCTGCTAACACCTGCAAAAAAACATAGCTTGTTAGTTATGTGTGGCTGCTTAAAGAAACATGGATTTCTGAGGGATTTATAGAAAGGTGCAAATCTGAGATGGCGATTAGTTTTCCTTCCACAATACAAATTTTATTGCAGCCTAAAAGTCATTTGGCTATGTCACAAAAACATTCTGCTTCTCAGTTCACATACCAGAGTATGTGAAAGCCTATAACATTATTTTATTAAGGTTTCTTCCAATTACACGTCTCAGTATCTCAAAATAATGCGAGTGTCTTGATATAATGACTGTGAATATTATGGTAAAAATTAGTTTTGAATGAAATATTCTACTCATGAAGTCATAAGCAGAGTGCCTATAAAATGTTTCATCAAAAGTTTCATCTTTTTCTTATTCCTTGTAAACAGAATGCTTTCTCGTGTCTATGCATTTTTATTTTGCATTCACATATTGTGTATTCAACATCTCTTCATACATCTCAGTACTTTTAATCAATTATATGCATCTGGCCAAAAGTTTGTGACAACGTGACCATCAAAACCAATGTGTGCTTTGTGAACATCCCATTCCACATTTAGTCTTCCTTTGCTGTTATAATAAGCTCCACTCTTCCGGGAAAGGATTTCTACAAGATTTTGGAATTTTGCTGTGGGAATTGTGGTGGCCGGTTTAGCCAC
Organism: Hemibagrus wyckioides; assembly: GCF_019097595.1. Lineage (NCBI taxonomy): Eukaryota > Metazoa > Chordata > Actinopteri > Siluriformes > Bagridae > Hemibagrus > Hemibagrus wyckioides. Next base: position 22,969,017 of record NC_080713.1, read on the forward strand.
AAGAGCATTAGGGATAGACAGTGATGTTGAGTGAGAAGGTCTGGAGTTCAGTTAGCTTTTCAGTTCATCTCAAAGGTGTGCAGGTGTTTTTTCCACTTCACCCTTAGCGCATCATGTCTTCATGAACCTTGATTTGTGCACAGGAACGTAGTCCTGCTGGACCAGGTTAAAATCTTAATGCTAGAGAACATAAAAGCATTGGATAGAGTGTAGCAATAGATTTGGAAAGGCCTAAATATGAGTGTGATGCTCAGGTATCCACATTTATTTCGCAGTATCATGTACTTCATTCGCAATCACACAAACATTTACTTTTTTGTGAGTTTTGAACTCAAATCATACTTTTTTCAATGCTTATTTCTACTTGTTACACATTAAATTAATGCTTATTTGTGAAAGACATGCATTTAGGATTTTTGCGCTTTTTACATGGATGACCACATTAGCTCTATAAGAACTACCTCTTGCACTAGTAGAAGTAGTTTAATTTTACCAGATGCCCTAGGGTTAGGGCCCTTATCCAAAGTGACTTACAATTTATCTTATTTTTATACAACTGAGCAATTAAAGTTTAAGGGCCTTGCTCAGGGGCCCAACAGTGGATGCTTGGTGGACCTGGCATTCAAAATCACAACCTTGAGATCAGTAGTCTTGCAAAATTCATAAATGTCTGGTAAGCTACATAACATCAGAACATTTCTTCACTGAGAACATTTATTTCTGTGTTTAGTTGTGGTATATTTCCCCCAGGTTCTCCAATCTTCAGCACTCTCCAATTTTTCTGACACAGTTTAATTAACGTTTCCGTCAGGATTGATGTACTACCTGACATTGCAGCTACTAAGGTCAAATCATTCATTGCTCAGGAAACTGTTCTCATCTGCTTTTATGACGTATGACCAGACTCTAGTTCTCTTCGATGTGTTTTCACAGTCTATTTTTACTCTCAGTGGGAGGCAGTCAGACTCAGGACTCAGGGGTTCTTTGACATTTTTTCCCCTATGTCTTAGATAGTTTCAATACTCTTTTATTAATATTTTTAATAATGTTAGCTAATAAATTATTATCATTATTTTATTCAAAAATTCTTTTCAGTACTTGGTAATACTGAAATGCTTCAGTCTGTGGCATTTAGTACCAATTTTTGGTACCTTGCCCTAGTCCAGACTCCCAAAGCTAATTTTTTAAAGAAGGCAAATATTAGCCTCCATATCCCCAAGACCTGTAGTCAGAAAATTGATAGGATTTATGATAGTGTAGCATCAAATGAGCTCAAATTCACACTGGTTATTTACCTGTCATGGCTTTAGTATGTCATCTACCTACAATTTTGCTATACTCATCCAATTAAATATAATTATATTTCAACAGCACTATTAACAAAAAACATTGTCACAAAATAACTTCATTAAAACCCAGATGTAGATTTAGATCCATAATGAGCAAGCTCAAGCTCACGGAGGCAAGAAAAAATACCTGAGACGACATAAGGAAGAAACGTTTAGAGGAACCGAATTTACATAAACCCATCCAGCTCAGGGTGATGTGATAGTGGGATTGTAAATTATTACTACAACTGCATCCTTTTGACAACTTTGAAACACTCCCGTTTACCAAAACTATGCTTATTAAACCCCCAGATCTGCATCTGACAATAAACAGCACCCATTTCAGAGCTTGTATACGGTCTGGTGAAATTATTCTAGCAGCTGAAATAGTGTGTTTTGTCTGTTATCAACACAAGTATGTGATAAATTATTCACGCTATGTTATTATTAATAATAAATGCGAACTGCTTGTTTGCGAATTGGTATTAACTTTATCTCTTTGTACATCAGAGATGGCTGTGTTATATTTGGCTATGGAGATGAGAGAGAGGTACAACACTTTCATCCAATAAATCCTGTTTGTCTTGCAGCTTTACGCTGACATTCAGCCTCTATTCTGGGCTACAGAAAATAAAGTGAATTATTTGTATATTATGCAATTTTAAACTTTAATGTACTGAACATTCGGTGGGCTGTAAATATCTGTAATGATCTCTCTGGTGCAGTAGTCTGTTGCTGGATTTAATGGTGGATATTGCGATCATCCGATGTATGTGACATCTCGAGGTTTAAGAAGTGGGAATACATCTGTGTTAGAGACAGAGAGAGAATTTCTTTTCTGTTTTGCTGTGCATTTGCACCAGTGATCCTTGTAGTCTAATTAAATACTGAATTATTAATGTTGTTTTGTACCTTTTTTGAGACAATTAGCTCATGAATTATTTAGGAAAAGTCATTAGTTTGTATGTGAAAGAGAAAGAAAAACGTGTCGGTGTAGGACCTTAGAGAACTCAGGACATATTATATGGCTACTTTATTGATTGTTATACACATTTAAGAATAATTATGATGTGTGCGCTGACATATTCCTGTATACAGAGTGAGAATATGAATAGAATATGTTTATTTTAAAGCAGTATAAAGCAGATGTAACTGATTTTTAGAGATCATTTCAGATCTAACCTGTTCATTAATTCAATAATTTTATTTTTTTTTTTTTTTAGAAATCGCTTTATCCTGGTCATGGTCATGCTCGACTCTGAGCATGCAGGAATACAACCTGGTCTAATATTTAGCATCACTCACTCTCACTCTCACACACAAACACTGATTCATTCCTAGGGAAAATTTAGAGTCACCAGGTCACCTACTGACATATTTTTAGGAGGTGGGAGGACAATCGGGGATCAAGCTCAGGATTAAATCAGGGATCCTGAACCTTCAGCACTGCAGCACACCTGATAAAGACGTACAAGCCAGCCAGGATACTTATTTGAAAGGAATGGTTCATGTGCTTGATGAAAGAGTTAAGTTAAGCTTAGCAGTTTTACAGTCTAAGAAAATGAAGAGTAACAAAAGGGATTCTGAAAATAAATATAGGTTTCTATTTTATTCCCAGAATCACAGTTTTGGAAGATAGGGTGTTTTTTTTTTCCATGGATGATAATCAGAGCCTGCTCTAAAAAGACTTTTATGTTCAGTATATTATGGCATTTAAAACGTATCTTTAATAGAGAGCATGAGAGTGGATGACTTGTTTGTGCAGAGCAGAATCACTGAGAGTGGCCATTAAAAAATGCTATGAATTGCACTTTGACTCACGGGCAAAGTGTAGACCCGGAGCGCATGTGCCTCTGAGTTCAGTGCTCAGAACTAAAGTGCTATCACAAGCGAGTTTTTCTACCTGCTCACTTCGCTGCTCCACTGCTCTCATACAAATACGTGTGAGTGCATGCAGTTCACAGCATCGTACAGTACATTTCACTGACAGCCGTCTGTGATACCGCTTGCTGTGTTCAGGTTAAACATTCTTGCACACTTTATTAAAGTCTGTTCAAATGCCATAAGAAGACTTCACAGATGACTTTTTTTTTAACAGGGGAAGATGTAGATCATGTTGATATTTTTACCATTTGCACAGGCTGCAAAGCACAGTTGCTTTGCTTTAATTGTAAACATTGATTGTGTAATACATCCAGATTGCTGTAATTTGTTCTTAATGTTCTTGCTGTAAAATGTTCTTTAGAGGCAATGTACACTAGGCTTATGTGACACTGAATTATTGGACGCTCAGCCTGAAGCATTTTTATGACTACGAGTAGTAGGAGTAAAGCAGCATGATATTAGACCAGTAATAGTATCGAGGCATCCGTTTAAACATTGCATAGTTAGCCAGTTAACAAAAATCAACACTGCCTGTGTTTAGCTGTGTACTCAGATATACATTAGCTTACAAGGATGCCTTTGAGGCTGCAGTCTTTTGATCCACCCAAGATCTTGAACATCTCATTAATTAAAAAGCTGTGTAGCCATTGCTACATGTGGAATAGGTGTGTTATTGCTCGCATGAAATCACAAGATCGCATTTCGGATCATGATGCTACATCACAATACCAATGAACAGTGTGTGTGTGCATATCTGTGGATGTTTGGGCTTTGAAGGGAGGTTCGGATTGATGGTATGAGACTGAATAAAGGCACTGAATAAACTCTTTTGGGAGCAGACATGGCAGAAATTAATTAACAGTGATTTCCGAAGTTTTATTTATTTATTTATTTATTTTACACAATTTCTGTCATTTGTAGTAAGTGCATGCACATTGGATGACGCAAAGCAGGCGCTTCATCCTCAGATAGATTTTCCAAAAATATCACGTTGATAAAAAAGATGGAATTGAATGAAAACAACACAGACTGTGGATAAAAATGTAGAAAAGGTGCACATCATTTTAACAGTCTTCCTTCTGTGATCATCTTTCACTAACCATTGCAGGCCACAAGCCATTTCATTTCTGTGTATGAATATGACTTGCAATCAACAAGAATCAAATCCCAGTTTGGAAATTTGCTTCCAATAAGGGATAGAATAAGACTGACAGTCCTGAATTTCGTCAAATACTGGATTTTTACTAAAAGTAGCCATGTAGTCCAAAAACAGGTGGGTGATAATCTTGCCCATCTGAAGAGTTCCCATGAGCCAGGAAATGGGCCAGAAACTGTGACTGTACACTCATTTGTCAAATTTCCGATTTTATACCATGTGCTGCTAACTAATTGAACTCCTCTGCTATTTTTTGTAAAAAAAATATTATTATCTCTATTTTAAGTGGACTGAGTAAGCTGTATAGTTTTATTTTTGCAGGTGTGCGTGTGTGCATGTGTATGTGTATGCATGTTGTCAGGCGGTGTGAGAGACGAGGCGGATTGATTAGAGAGTCTGTGCGTCTGTAGCAGATGCTGCTGCTCGTCCATCCTGTGAATATCCCACACATCAAACAGCAACGCAGACGAAAACTTCCACACATAACACACATATTCATCAGCGGCCCCAAGCAGGCATTGCATAGTAAAAAGGCTGCAGTGTATTTCCAAAAACGTAGAGCTGTCTGTTTTGTTTGCATTTAAGCAACTCTTCCAAAGGTTAAACTGTCTGCTGCCTTTGCTGCGGACTCATAAAGGTAAGATTGTATAATTGAGACTTACTCCTTTCTTCCAAGAATCCAAATGTACACACCATTAGGGAGCTCATTTGTAGACTGAGGCATAGCCGCCCAGTGGTACATGTGCTCCAGATGCACTAATGATTTAATGGTTGAAAACTCATGTCGAAATATAGGATTGGTGACAGTTTTCCACTGTTTTTTTACTAAAATGAGTTGCGACAGAAGGATAGACACGTGTTAGTATTATCTCAGGCTGTTTTCTGTGCTTCGGCTTAACTCTCTTACATCAAACCATGCTGTGCACAGAGGACTGTTAATTAGACCACCGGGACCCATGTGACAGCTGCATGATATTCTCATTATTCTGTTATTCTCCCCCACACTGTTTCCTTTGTACTCTTTACCCATGTAATTGATAATCCTAAAACATTACAAAAGGGAATTTGGTTCGGTTTGTTACCAGGGTTGAAATATACAGAGAAAATGATCACATTGTGATATATTCATTTCTTTTCATTAATCCTATTCAGGGTTGTGTTTGATCTGGAGTCTGTATTGGGGACACTGAGGATAGAGTCTGGATGGGACATTAGTCCATCACAGTGCCTCACAAGTTCAGACCTATAGGTAATTATTTAGCCTAATGGCTTGTTTATTGGGAGGAAACAGTAGATACCCGTGGAAACCCACACAGATACGACATGAGAATTTCTGCCCAGTCAGTAAACTGAACTCAGAAATGAACCGAGGACCCTGGAGTTGTGAGACAGCAACGCTACCTGCTACATGCCCACATTGTTACATACATTTTTTATGTGTAGAGAGATGTTTATAAAGCAGAAAAGGAGCAGTGGTGGCTCAGGGTTATGGCTCTGGACTACTAATTGGTACGTTTGAATCCTGGTAATGCCAATCTGTCACTGTTGGACCTTTAACCTTCAACTGCTGAGCTCAACTGTATTTTGCTTTGCATAAAATTGTCACATTGTATTAATTAAAAACATCCAATTATTATCCTAATATCCAATCCACTGGGAAGTCCACTGAAGAACACTGAACTAGAAATAATCAAGTTGATGAAACCAGTTTGAGATGGCTTTTGCATTGTGACAGGGTGCATTATTGTGCTGGAAGTAGCCATTAGAAAATGGTAAATTATGGACATGAAGAGATGCACGTGGTCAGCACTAATACACAAATAGGCTGTGGCATTCAAATGATGATTGATTTGTGTTAATGGGCACAAAGAGTTCCAAGAAACTATTCCCTACATCATTACACTCCCTCCACCAGCCTGGATTGTTGGCTGATATAGCAACTCTAATTCTAATACTACTCAGCTGTGCCAGTACTAGCAGTTAATAAATAAATAAATTGAATGAAAAAAACATTTTGTTTAGACGGATAAGTGAAGTATATTATAATTCATTTCATTATCATGTTTGGTGTGTATTAGTTTTTATACATCTTCTATCCAATCAATGTCATCAAGGATCCTTTCAAGGATCCCTGTTTAAAATACTGTTTGCATTTAATTTCCAAAAGTCAATTATCATGCCGTTGAAATGTGTCTAAATCTCAAATGCTGATTTTTTTAGATATGTAGTGCACTATTTAGGATCCTGAATACCATTATAATTTACTATGAAGCCATTTTGGATTTTAAATATGATGGAATTAGCTGATGGAAATGCTTTCTATTAGTAAGGAAACCTTACAGGGTGATAAACAAAATAAAATCTACAAAGGTAATTGAAGCGTTAAAGTTTATAATAAAATGTTGAAGGAGACATGACAGTGCAGCTGGTAGAATTACTCCCTCACAGCTCAAGAGTCCCCAGAGTTCAATTTCCTCTGGGGTCTTTAGTTCCCTCCCACCTCGTGCCAGTAGATAGATCGGTTACACTATTGATCTGAAGTGTATTCCTGTATAGGCTCAATGGATCCACTACACTAATTGGAATAAAGCTGTTACTTGATATAAAAGAATGAATAAACAAAAGATACACTTTATCAACATTTAATTAACGTTTGTTCTGTTTTACCTGGACCAACTTGATATAAAATCTGAACTGTTTGTATGCAATCTAGTAAAGTCCATCAGATTATAAGCACAGGCTTTTGCCTATGTTCATAATTATGCCAACAAACTTACACCTGTTTACACTGTAGAAGAATGCTATGAAGATAAATTTAGAACATCTTTGCTGTAACCTGTTGGGTCGTCACACACAGTGGGCACTCCTGCACATGTTGCTCTTTAATTTGTTAATCCATCTGTGGAGATTTGCAGGCATTAGATGAATCAGTGTACAGACACGTCACAGTAGTCATAAGTACCCAGCTGAGGCGTCTTTATGTCCCTGCCAGTGTGTTTTGGCCTTTATAAAAGGCCATTGGACCAAACGAATGTATCCCCAGAGCACTGTTAGTCCAGCCACAGCAACATAAATCCAGCAGCTCTAATTCACTGCCTCTCAGCCTATTGGCACATTCACCAAATTGGGGGCTTTGCATTCCCTGTCTGTTTTATTGGAGATATCCCTACTTTCTGAGCACTCCACAGATGCCACTGCTCTTTTTCTGTCTCTTATTTTCCTCCTTCCTCTGAATACTCCTTTGTCAAAACCATTCTTATCTGTCTTTTAAGTACATAAAGTCTTAATACCATTTTTGTTCCGTGTTTTGCATAATACAATGTTGAAACTTTCTTACACTGTATAAAAATACTGTAGATTTTACAGCAAAACAGGCCTTCCTTTGCTCTCAGAGCAGCCTCAATTCTTTATGTCATGGATTCCACAAGATGATGGAAACATTCCTTTGAGATTCTGGTTCATGCTGACATAATTTTTTTCGGTTATACTTGCAGATTTTCAGGTGCACTTTCACACTGCAGTTTTCTTTTTCTACCACATTCCAAAGGTGTTCAATTGGATTCCATTGGATCCTGTGATTGGGAAGGTAACTGAAGAACATCAATCTCGTTGTCTAGTTCCTGGAACCACTTTAAGATGACTTGTTTGTGACAAGGTGTTTTATCATGCTGGCTCACTAGAAGTTAGTTAAATTGTGGCCATGAAAGGACGCACATGGTCAGCAACAATAATCAAATAGGTTCTAACATTCAAGTGATGAATGATTAGTATTATCAGGCACAAAGTGTGCTGAGAAAACATTCCCCACACCATTACACTACCTCCACCAGCCTGGACTGTTGACACAAGGAAGGTTGGGCCTATTAATTCATGCTGTGGCCACCGGATTCTGATCCTACCATCTGTGAGCCTCAGCAGAAATCAAGATTGATCAGACCAGCCTGTGTCCAATGCAGCATTAGCTTTGTGTTCTTGGCTGAGAGAAGTGGACCCTGATGCTGTTCTCTTTTGTTGTAGCCCACCAGCCAGTAGGTTTGATGTGTTGTGCATTCTGAGATGCTTTTTCTGCTCACCACACTTGTAACCTTTCTGCCATCTCGAACCTGTCTGGCTATTCTCTGTTGACCTCTCTCATCAACACAGTATTTCTGACTGCAAAATTGACACTTGGATGTTTTTCTTTTGTTACACAATTCTGAGCAAAACTCTAGAGACTGTTTGTGTAAAAATCTCTGGAGATCAGTGATTACAGAAATACTCAAACCAGCCTGTCTGGCACCAACAATAATGCCACAGTCAAAATCACTAAGATCACTGTTTTCCTCATTCTGCTGGTTTATGTGAGCATTATCCAAAGATGCTGGCCTTTCTGCATTGTACTGCTGCCATATGATTGGCTGTATAGATAATTGCATGTAGATTCATTCATTCGTATTCAGTAAGATCTTCATTCTGGTCAGGGTCACGGTGGATGTCTATTCCAGGAACACTTCGTCTAAAGTCATTACATTTGATCAGTATTCAACATTCAAATAATTTCTAATATCCATCTGTGTTTCTGGACAATTGGACATTTAGCATTGCAGTATTCATCCAATAACTGATCCAGCAACCTCAGTTGTCATTCTAATCATTCTTTTTGATCCTTTTTAATTGGAATAGAACTCAGACAGGCATGGATGATGAATCAGACTTTAATGATATTCTTTACTGGATTGTTATATTACTCAGGTTAATCTCTCCAGCTGAGAATCAGTAGAGGCAAATTGGAACAATTTGTCAAAGGATTCCTAGTACTGTGAATTGATTTCTAGCCTAGCAGATGTTTGACCTCACCAGTGGGGCATGAGGGAAGTATCTGTCTCTGTGTTTCAGTGGCTTCATTAGAGAATGGCAGTCAATAAGTGCGAATGTGGCTTCAGGCTTTCTGATTAGGGGAATGGACACTGCCTACACTGCACACTCATGTTTGACAGTTCTTTATTTATGACCATCTAAACCACTCACACTAATTCTCTGTCATTGTTCTGCATTAAGCTTATGAGAAATAACACTCCCTTTTAATGATTCTTTGCTTCATAGCTTCAGACACTGTATGTTTATTATAGCAGCTATAAACAGACTTTCTCTCAGTGGCCTGTGTTTTCTCTCTATTTCTAGGAGTTAATACAAAAACACAGAACCTGTAAATCCCTGCTTGCTTCTGACTTTTATAAAATACTGACCAGACAAGACCCTGTGAATTAGATGTTACCATAAAAACAATAACATATTAAAATAAGCACATTCATTTAAACCTGTGCCAGCACTGCTGTCAGATCTGCTGTTATAGACAATTAATTAACACCTTTTGGCCAATCAGAATTGAGAATTCAGCAGTATTGGGGTATAATATATATATATATATATATATATATATATATATATATATATATATATATATATATATATATATATATAACTAATGATATTTTCAGTATGATAAAGTGATTAGTTAATAGTATATATACACTTTGCCATCTTTCTAAGCATTTATTCTATACATTCTGAAAACAAATCATTTGTTTCACAGCTATTAATGAAGAATTAACAGAAGCTATTATTCAATTCAATTCAATTCAATTTTATTTGTATAGCGCTTTTAACAAAGAGCATTGTCTCAAAGCAGCTTTACATAAGAAACAACATAAGAAAACAACAAACATATAAACAGACAAACAGTCCTAGATGTTATCCCAAGTGAGCAAGCCTGAGGTGACTGAGGCGACTGTGCAAGGAAAAACTCCCTTAGATGGTATGAGGAAGAAACCTTGAGAGAAACCAGACTCAAAAGGGAACCCATCCTCATTTGGGTGACAGTAGAGAGTGTGATTATATTGTGCATTTATGTGTAGTCAGTTGTGTGATGCCGATACAGCCTATGTAGAATATTATGTAAATTAATAAGGAGGTTGTTGTCATCCACATAAGGTTGACAGCGTTGCTTTAAATACCCCAATCCTCACAAAGCAGAACCCGGCTGGAGCTGGTCCATCTCCGGATGCCACTGGAGCCGGCACAGTCTCTGTATGCCTCGGGATGGGCAGAAGAAGGGAAACAATGGAACAGAATTAGCATAGCTGCTGTTCATAATATTAGCAGCACTAGATGATAATGTGCATTTAATCAGATGTACTGGAGCACAAGGTTATGGGATGTGTTAAATGTATGCCAGGTTAAAGAGATAATTTAGTCTACATTTAAACTGGGAGACTGTGTCTGAGCCCTGAGCCCTATGGAAGGCTATTCCAAAGTTTAGGAGCTAAATACGAAAACGCTCTACCCCCTTTTGTGGACTCTTGATATCCTGGGAACTACCAGAAGTCCGGAGTATAAACATAGAATAAAGCACCGCGAAACATTCCTGTTATGGATCAAACCATGCTTTTAAGTAAGCAATCTTAGTCATATTATATGTCATAATCCTCTTATAAGCATTGAACTATTACATATCATACAGCTAACCTCTGTGGGATTGTTGTCACAATGTACTTTACTTTCAAGGATGCAGCCCAGTAAATACATAATAGACACTACAGATGGCCATCAACAAAATTCAGATCCATATATATATGTCTTTCATGTCTCATCTTTCACGCTATAGATGACAGTGGCATGGAAGACTGCCTGAAATGACTTGAGGAAGAAACCTTGACAGGAACTAAACTCTTTTGGGTGAAACCTCATTGTGGGAATATGAATTATTAGTCTTCTACAATTGTATAAAGTCAAACAATATTATGTGTGCTGAAAGGATCATCAGTATGAGCAGATTCTGAATAAGTGTCCTGGGATAAAGTATGGGTTGTAGCTCTATAAGTCTACAGAATCCAGGTGAGATTTTCTACTGTTGCAAGAGCGAGAGACCTGGATAGAGTATAAACTGTTTTTGGCAAATGCAAATATTACAGGTGTCCAATTAGGACAATCAGAACAGCATCAGAAGGTGAATAATAATTGCAGAAACTCAAAGAGTAGGATGAATCAGACAGGTCCGGAGAACGTTAGCTGCAGAGAAGTAGAAATGTGACAGACTCAAGCACTGGCATCAAACATACTAACAAAACATATATTCACTATATGGCTAAAAGTATGTTTACACCTGCCAATTACATACATATATACATACTTACATGTTGAACACCCCATTCCAAAAACCATGGACATTAATATGGAGCTGAGAAAGTGTAGTTGAAGACCAGGAGATGCTTGGAACAGGTGCTCACTGGATTATTTTTTTTTGTTTTCCACACCACTGTGTGTAAATACCAGAGAGTGTTGCATGAAAATCCCAGAAGATCAACAGTTTCTGAAATACTCAAACTGCATCATGCAATCCAAGCACAAAGTGAGCTCTTTCCCGCTTATCCATATGTATTTGATCGATGAATGCAATAAAAGTTGGAGGTTGGCACAAACATAGATGGAGGAATTCAGAGTTTCAGAAGTATTCGGTATGATTAAAGTAATATTTAAATGTATGCAGCGATCACTATCTTAAGGTTTTCTTCTCAGCAAAAAATTGTCTATAAATCTAGAAGATTTAAGATTTAATAACTATAAATATATTTTATAAATAAGTTAAACAAGTACGCGTTAACCTAGATTTGACATCACACTACACCGAGTCTGTGTTCCTAACGTTTCTAAATCTATATCTTGATACTAGCTTATAGGCTATACCCTGACTCCTGTGGAGACAATTTGTTTGATTTACTGTTGAATCTGTTGAATCGTGTGCACACACAAGCATCAACAGTCTACTCACAGGTCATTAAGATGATGTTGTACAGACATTACTCCATGGTAATGTTTATATGCCAATAAAGCAATTACAGTATGATTGAAGCAATAATATACTCGAAGGACTATAGAGTTTCTAAGGTCAATATCAAAGTAACTGATATTACCTATTACATTTGTATTACATAAATAGTGTTGTTATTAAATGTGCACTTCTTGCGTTTATGGCAAATCTTCTCAGTCATGTTAATTGCAGCAGCATTTGTGGGGGATCATTTTGGCAGCTTTTTTTTTTTTCCTTCTTCTTCTTAATCAGTTCCTGCCTTAGTGTTGGCTGCTGACTTAAATGATCATGCCTGGTAAATAACAGAGCCAGATGCAATGCCTTGGAGGTAATTGGATCACTCCTCTAACCTCCTCAGGGAAAAAAGGAAAACATTAATGAAATCCATTCTTGAAAGTAAACCTGCTTTCTGTCTGAAATCCATTGGGACAACAAAGCTGTATTAATGACATAACCTCTCTCCTCACTTTCATTTCCATAATTACCGAGCATCCTCGGGTCACAGGGTTATTTGAATTTACCATTTGCAATTGCAGACTATCTGTTGTTCACAATAGCTTATCTTCTTATCTACCGATTTATATTCTGCGGCTTACTTTCCTTTTCCTGTTCATTTTCCCTGAATAATGGGTCAGTCTTAGATTTACATAATAAGGAGGCTGGCAAAAGCAACTTATTTTTGTACTTTTTTAGGAGTAAATCGCCTTCTTATCATGAGATCTGCAATAAGCCAGTTTTAAATATCTTGCATGCTTTCGTTCGGCATGCTCCATTAATGTTTTTTTATATATATATATATATATATATATATATATATATATATATATATATTATTTTTAGAATTAACAGCATTATCAACATTTTGTGATCCAGCACAAAGATGGAAATGAAATGGATGGAATTTACAAGGATCCCGGTATTGCGTATAATTTTGGTAATATTGGTATTGCTGCACAAGTGGCAACACCTAGGGCCATATTCAGAGTTTTAGTAATTTAATACCCAGTGTGCTCACATCTGTATTCAACTCTCAGATGCGCTTAAGCTCTGTTGAGACAGTTACATGCATGTGGTGATATTTACCTAAAACAGAGGCATGAGTCAGTTTAGTCAGTTATGCATAATTCTGACTCTAATTAGATTTTTCTTGTGCTCCAGCAAGGAGCAGTATTACATCCAGCACCGTTTTCGGACAATTTGATTTATATTTTTGGGCTGTAACCACACACATATGCACACACACACACACACACACTATGAAATGCTATTTCAGGTTCAGGTTACTTAATTAACAGTACTGTCCTTTTTACAAGGCCACAAAAATCTTTTCAGAATGAACAGCATATGAGGATACAGTTTTTAATCAGAGCCTTTACTTATGTCAAAGATCATTATTCTAAGATCATTATTATAAGATCACTGAGAAAATTAAGAATTACACTTAGAGTGAGTTTTGGCATAGGAGATGAGTGTTTGATCAGCTTATTCTTCCAACTGTGTCCATATTGTGTTTACAGTAGATTATATTGAATTAATATTAAAAAATGTTATTATTTTTATGGCTACTGTATTAACGCATTGTAAATTTGAGAACTAGAGCTAGGACTATTACATGCAACCATGAATTGGTAATCTGCAGCTCCTATTGTAATGCTTGTCATCTTCTCTTTTATATACATATGCATCAGTATGTCTGACTTGATTTGTTGGCAAAAAAAACCCTTTCCTTTTCAGTCCACATTTTATATCCCTATTGCTTTACTTCTCTATTTATAATTTATTCATTTTTTTGCCTGAAGGCAAGTGCTTGTGTTTAAAGATGGTGGTCTGGACACCTATCTAAACCCTATCTCTGACACTTGACTTAATAATAAGTAATTTAAAGACTTTTTCTATGTAAACATGGATGTACTTTTGAACTTGAATCAGCTCCAATCCAGGCTGTAACTTATATCTATGCATGCTTCTGTACATGTCCGGGGGATATCTCCATCTGTGAACAGACACGCTCATCTGAATCATTTATGAACTGGTGTGCTGCACCAAAAAGCAGAAGCAAACAGGATTTATGACTGACTTCTGTAACTCAATGACGATGCTCAACCAAAGCCTCCCATTAGAACACAATATACCTCAGGCTTTACTTAGTTTATGGCCTGTGTCACATTGCTGTCTGCTTGGGCTTCTGTCTCAAAATAATGGACCAACTGCATTTTAAGGTCATACTCTTACATCTAGGTAATGATGACAAGACTGAATATTAGGCTGTTTGCTATCTGAAGGGAATGACAGGAAAAGATGATGTTTGTTATTGCTCACGCGGTATCTTGTTATAATTTGGGCTTAATGAATTAGACTGTCAGTAGTTCCAGCACATCAAGCAGGTAGCCGATTGGGCTGGAAACATATGAGCGCTTTAATGCGTGTTATAATAAGATGAATGTGTCTGTGTGAGCTTAGACCTAAGAACATCATTTATTCTGCTGTCAAGTGCCCATGGCTAGAATAATTAAGGATTGATGTGGATGATATTCCAGTAGCACCACAGAGCGGGTCTCTTCCTTCATGCTGGCTATATTCAGTCTCTCCACACACAGAGTGTTTCTCAAGTAATACATCTTTGAGCTTCAAGGGTGTTTTGAATATATAAGGCTTTGTGTTAAGAGCCTAGTCTGAATTTCTCTGCTTTAAGTCATACCTGGCTTGAATGTTGAATAAGGTTTACCGAGACTGAGCTTTTAATCTTCCACCAGAGAGGGACAGAATTAATAAATATGGAGATCTGTTAAAGATGCAAGAAAAACAACCGATTTCGATCACCTGCAAATCATTACTTTGTCATTCATATTCGCAGTAAGAGTACTAATTGGTGGAGCAGTGAAAGTGTGACTTTGTGTGATACTCATGTAAAATGAAGCCTTGCTACAGCTCAGCCCACTCTATTAATAAGCAGTTCTCTCGCTAGACTGGGGGATTAGACTGGAGAAAAGGTGTTAATGAAACTCCACTTTGCTTATTGAATTACTTCACTACACTTACTGTAATCAGTGTGATGAATTTGCCAGGGGAAACATGCCTGGCTTGTTGATGGATGGTCAGGCTGGCAGGGCTGTCGTTTGTGAACCTGAATCCAAGTTTTTTGGAAGGAAATTGATTTCCTTGTATAAATATGTAGTGATTGTTTTGTGGTGGTCAGATTCTGAGGTGAATTATTTATTTATGTTTATTGATCTATCTATCTATCTATCTATCTATCTATCTATCTATCTATCTATCTATCTATCTATCTATCTATCTATCTATCTATCTATCTATCTATCTATCTATCTATCTATCTATCTGACTGTTTTGTCTATCTATCTATCTATCTATCTATCTATCTATCTATCTATCTATCTATCTATCTATCTATCTATCTATCTGACTGTTTTGTCTATCTATCTATCTATCTATCTATCTATCTATCTATCTATCTATCTATCTATCTATCTATCTATCTATCTATCTATCTATCTATCTATCTATCTGACTGTTTTGTCTATCTATCTATCTATCTATCTATCTATCTATCTATCTATCTATCTATCTATCTATCTGACTGTTTTGTCTATCTATCTATCTATCTATCTATCTATCTATCTATCTATCTATCTATCTATCTATCTATCTATCTATCTATCTATCTGACTGTTTTGTCTATCTATCTATCTATCTATCTATCTATCTATCTATCTATCTATCTATCTATCTATCTATCTATCTATCTATCTATCTATCTATCTATCTGTTTTGTCTGCCCCTCTTTCTTTCTTTCTTTCTTTCTTTCTTTCTTTCTTTCTTTCTTTCTTTCTTTCTTTCTTTCTTTCTTTCTTTCTTTCTTTCTTTATTCTTTTTCATTCTTTAGTTAGTTAGTTAGTTATAATCCTCATTAAAAATTGAGGACAGAGTCAAGCCTTCTGTAAGACACAATGAATCATCAAACATTACTTTAAATTATTTATTTGTTTTACAAAACTAGAAACGTGTGTCATCAGAAATATCATAATGTATCCTGTATTACTGTTCAGTTACATATAATAGGATTCACAGTGAATTTTGTCTTGTCAAAGACTCTTGCAGGAATCCTAAATGTCAGATCCATTATGCCAATTAAGCATGCCAACCATTTTTTTTTCCAACACCTTTTAAATAAAAATTTGCACCTGAAAGACAATGTTACAGAGAGTTCTTTGCAGCTTACATGTCCTACTGTGTATTTAATGACTGAGGGACATATTTCAGCCTGGGTTTCCATCCTAATCCACATGGGTCGTTACTTCACACACTTTAATCAGCAACGGTTTCAGGGTTGTTATGGCAACAACTCACTATTGGCTAGTAACGTATAGATCTGTTCACCAGTACTCTCCTAGCATGCTCAGTAGATTTATAGAAAAGATGTCATGGTAAAGTGTCATGGATCTACATCTGTCTTTCTAGTATAGTAGATTTAATGGTGTGAATGTCTGTGTATGTGGGTTTTTTTGTGCAGGTTTGTGTTTGTGTGTGTGTGTGTAATTATTATTTATAGTAATGATTTTTAATAGATTATTATAATTATCTGGATTCAGATGTGTATCTGCATGTGTGTGTGTGTGTGTGTGTGTTTGTCCGTCTATGTGAGAGAGATACAGAGAGAGAGACAGACAGAGAGAATATTTATTAAGATGTGTATACATTTTCAATCATGTGTGTACATATATATGTGCTTATTAAAAAGAGTATAAGTGTGGGTTTGTGTGTGTGTGTGTGTGTGTGTGAAAGAGAGAGAGAGAGAGAGAGAGAGAGAGAGACAGAGAGAGAGAGAGAGAGAGAGAGAGGGAGACTATGATGCCTTGTATTTTTAGTTTCCCAGACTGTGCAGAGGAGGTGAGGAGACTGTTGAATATCAGCCCAGAACCTCAGCACCAGAGTGTGTGTGTGTGTGTGTGTGTTTGTGTTTGTGTGCATGTGTATGTATGTGTATTTGTGTGTACTGTATGTGGATGTGTGTCTGTCTGTTTAAATAGTGTAAAAATCTGTGTAAATGGAATAGAAACGACACTGTTGACCTTGTGAATTGTGTTTACACAATGTTTTAATTAATAACAATTAAGCAAAAAAAAAAAAGAATCGTTAAAGCTTTGACAATCACTGGTGGACATGTGGACGTGTTGCTAGTACGTGTTGCTAGCAGAATAACTTATAAAATAAAATAGAGATTGTATGTGATACTTTTATAACTGTTCCTACGCTATGTTCAGTGAATTCCTTTAAACGAATATCATATAAATATCATAATTTTAAATGATAGGTTTCATTTCATCTAGTAAAAAGCCTGAATGTTAACGCTCCTATTAATGCATTAACCACTACACAGTATGGCAGAAAGTTTCTGGACACCTGACCATCACACCCATATGCGGGCGTCTCCCAATGTTGGAAACACACAATTGTGAAGAAAGCTTTTTGTATGCTACAGTCTCCCGTCACTGGAACTAGAAGTCATAGCCCAAACCTTTTCCAGCAAGACTAAACAAGCTCCAAAGAGCCATTCAAAGAACTGGAGCGTCATGCGTAGAGCCCTGAACACAGCCCCTCTAAACACCTTTGGGATGTACTTTCACCCCAGACCTCCTTACCTGACATTAATGCCTGACTTCACTAATGCTTTTATGGATGAATGAGCAAATCCCTACAGCTATGCTCTAAAGTCTACCCAAAAGCCTTCCCAGAAGTGTGGATATATTTTTATAACAGCAAAAGAGGATTAAGTCTGGAACGAGACGTTCAAAAAGCACAAGTGAGTGTAATGATCAGGTATCCTACTGTATGTTTTTGTGTATTGCACAAAAAACCTCTCTCTCCTTTTAAATAAATAAACATCTTTTTAAATACCATCTGTAAAGATACTCTTTAAAGACAAGCAGGAAACCCCTGCTGTTACATTCACACCTCGTGTTCAATTCTTCTCCTGAGTTGTGTTGTTTAACAGAAAGGATATATGTGTGACATGACTACGAACTAAATGTTCTAATAGAACTGTAACAGTCTCGTTCTTCTGAACTTGCTCTTTCCAGGAGAAATGTGTAGTCTTGGCAAACCGCTGACCTTTTCACCTGCTGGAGATTGTGAACGAGAACAATGTAATTGTCTTTACACCGGCTCTTACATCGCCAAGATGTCCAGCAATGCTGACTCTAGCTATGTCCCATAATGTAATTTTGAATTAGTTTCAAAATCGGTAGCTTGGCATTCATTAAGGATGAGCAAAAAAGTAGCAAACATGAATGAACTCATTTTAAATTCAGCCGTCATGACCAATGATCACAAGAAGTAAATGGCAGCCTAGAAAATTAAGCAGGAAAAGCTTTTTGTGTGCATATGTAAAATTGAGGCAAAGCACCACGGAGAGCTGAGGTCCTAAGTGACAGTTATGAAGTGAATAGACAAAGAAAAGACCCTGACTTCAAGATGGGATAAGAGAAGAGACTTAACAAAATGTATACAGTTCAGTTATAGGTAACTATGTAGAAACTAAACAGGAAGTAGTGGATTGAGCAGTTCTTTAAAAAAAAAAACTACTGATTAAGTGCTGATTGAGTTTCCCCTTAGAGGGAGCATATTGTTTCATAAAAGCAAATTATTTCATTTTAATAGAGAATATTTGTTACTTATTGCTACATTGCAGTCTTGTACTTTTGTCCAGTCCTTTCTTTCTTTTGAGCTTGATGGGCACAGTGACCCCGTGTTCCTCTGAAGAGACCTATAATAATAATAATAATAATAATAATAATAATAATAATAATAATAATAATAATGGCAGTGGTGGCTCAAGTGTTTAAGGGTCTGGGTTGTTGATCGGAAGATCGAGGTTCAAGCCCCAGCACCACCAAGCCCCACTGCTGGGCAATTAAGGCCCTGAACCCTCTCTGCTCCAGGGGCGCTGTGTCAAAGCTGCCCCTGCACTCTGACATCAACTTCCTGAGCTGGGATATGGAAAGAAAAGAATTCCACTGTGCTGTAATGTATGTGTGGTGATAATAAAGGCTTCTTGCCTTCAGCTCTTCTAAAAAAATAAAAATTAATAATAATAATAATAATAATAATAATAATAATAATAATAATAATAATAATAATAATAATAATAATAATAATGAGGTACTGAAATAGTTTGAGGTATATAAGGAGATCTCCAAGAGATCAAGAATTCACTATTTGGACTGAAATGTGATCAGCAGTAGTTATTATGAAAGAGCCTCATTAGCAAATAGTTCTGAAGGAGAAATGCAAGACTCAGTAATTACTGCTTAGTTTGTGAACTCATAATTACTAAGAACATTACAAGTAATTTACTAGTTTGTGTTAAGATTGAAGGATACTGCTACAGCACCATTATGTTTTTAGATACCTTATTCATCCCAATGGGAAATTTACGAAATGGGAAATTTATGTTATGTTGCAAAAGTGACATTTTCAACAAAAAAAAGACATGTACGAAATCATCAGCCGAAATCTCCTAATCATAATTGGCCTGTTGAAGATTACAAGCCATATGTACGTAGTGTATATGAAACCCACAGTACAAAATATTACTTGCTCACAAAGCATCTGACATTATTTGATTTACTAAGCCTGTAGCTTAGCAACTGCCAACTAAATACACTCTGTGTCAGGCACATGCAGTTTTTTATTATTTCATGCAATGGTGGTCACCACACTGGACAGCTATTTAAAAGCTATTAATTTATGTAAGAATGGGTTTTAATGTTAAAGCTCCATGCTAGCCTCTTTAGTGATATACTAAGCCTGTAGCTTAGTAACCACCAACGAAACACACTCTGTATCAAGGACATGCTTTGATTTAATCCCTTCATGCATGGTGGACACTACAGCGGACAGCTATTTAAAGGTTATTATTATTTGTATAAGCACAGGTTTTATTATTCAGACTGCATGCTAGCGTCTTTATTAGATGATACTCAAAAACACCTCAGATCGCCACCTACTGGCAGGTAATTGTAAATAAATCAAAAGACATCTTGGGCAAAATTTTACGCTAGAGATTTCTGTTCAATCCTTCTGCAGTAAAGGACCTTTGCAGGTAAATAAAATATGATAATCACAAAAAGTAACATCTAAGGAACCATATATTTGTAATGTTTTTCAAATTTTGTTTTTGAATAAGCAGCAAATGCATCTGTATTAGCTGTAAATTCTTATAATATTATTAATTATTTATATTTACTCTGCACATAAGTCTTTTTCCATCGTGGGCTGGGTCACATACTTAACAATGCTTTCAAGAAAGAAAAGACCTCCTGACCTTGGAGGGATTTTTGTAGCCCTGGGGGTGAACTGGTTATTGATTTTATGGGTGGGGGTGGGAGAGAGTTGGTTGGGGAATTGATTACGAATACACAGTATTTTCTAGGGGCAATGGACTATAGTTACTGTTGTTGTTTTTGTAATAGTTGTAATATTTTACATAATGAAAAGATGCATTTTGATTTCTTTGATTTCCAAACAAGTCATTGTTCAGTCATTACAAACGCATGGTTGAATACTGTCCTCATGCTTTTATTTATTTATTTATTTATTTATTTATTTAATTTTATATTTTTATCATCCTTAACGAAAAACAAATCCATGTTAGCAAATAATAGTTACGTTGACTTAATCCATGGTTAATAGATGCTATGAAATGGTAAAATTGGTCAACCAGAGAGTGAATAATCAAATAATGCAAGAAATATGCTAATGTTAACCCTTTATGTCAGAACAGTGTAATATACCAATGAACTGCTTTTAATATGAAAAGACTTTATAATATTACTTTATAATATTTCTTAACCCTATACTTTCTTTTATATTCCAGCTGTAAAATATTGAAAATCCTGTGTATTTTTTTTCTTTCCAAAGCAACATCATTTGTGTTGTAAGTCTATCGGTATAAATTATAATTTATGTTTTTTAAATGTTTTTTATTTGCACATATTTTTAGTGTTGCAGTCAATGATCCTTGTACAAAATTTACTTCCGGACTGTTGATTAAGTACTTGACGCAGAGTCAGTGCAGAATGATGTAACATGTGTTTGTTAAATTTCTGTTTAAATATCAGATGGGCATGTCCTTGGTTAATTTGTTCATCATTCACTAAGTTGCATCGCTTTTCGGAAAGCACGCCCCACATTAAGTTGTGAAATGTGGCATTAAGTGGCAAATGTTTAGCATTTTTTAACATTCAAATCATGTTCTTAATTAAATCCACTGAATGATTTATCTTTTTTAGGCTTTGGCAACTGCTGCAGAAAACTTCCAGATGGCGCATCAGTGGAAGGATGAGTTTGACGTAAGTAATTCTTGATATCATGGTACATTATTAATAATAAGGTTGCAAGAAAACTCATTTTAGTCTTTGCTTCATTATTATTCACAGTGATGATACTAGTTTACAGACCATGTAAAGATTCTAGACATTTTTTCTATTGTAAAATAATAATAATAATAATAATAATAATAATAATAATAATAATATTTATTATTAAATTTAATAATATAAATTATTTATGATTCTTCTTCTTCTTCTTCTTCTTCTTCTTCTTCTTCTTCTTCTTCTTATTATTATTATTATTATTATTATTATTATTGTAATCTAAAGGTGTACTTCACAAGGAAATGTTGATATCCCTCAGAATTCATCACGGTATTGGCTTGTGGTTGCCATTTTGGTAAAAAATCTGTACTTCCCACAGACATAGCCTATGGAAGAAGGACTTATTCAAATTAGAAATTAAAAAAAGCATAAAAAGTCACTTGTTCTCCATGGCCACATGCCATCATATCCTGAGACAAACATCAACACAGCAAGCTCCAAGTCTGTTTTGTGTTTTTTATTTAATTCCATTCATTTTACCGACTCTTCTTTCACAGCAGCAGGTGTCTGAACATAATATGAGCAGGAGTATTTCAAGCTTTATCAGCTCTTTGTACTCATCACTGTTCTTAAACAGATAGCAACAGCATGTAACAACGTTAGAACAATTCCTTGAGGCCATCAGCTAGAAAAGAAAGAAAGAAAGAAAGAAAGAAAGAAAGAAAGAAAGAAAGAAAGAAAGAAAAAAGAAAGAAAGAAAGA
Organism: Hemibagrus wyckioides; assembly: GCF_019097595.1. Classification (NCBI taxonomy): domain Eukaryota; kingdom Metazoa; phylum Chordata; class Actinopteri; order Siluriformes; family Bagridae; genus Hemibagrus; species Hemibagrus wyckioides. The sequence continues at coordinate 22,991,388 of NC_080713.1, forward strand.
AAGAAAGAAAAAAGAAAGAAAGAAAGAAAGAAAGAAAGAAAGAAAGAAAGAAAGAAAGAAAGAAAGAAAGAAGGACAGAAAGACAGAAAGAACAGGCAGTGTGAATGTACTGTGAGAACCAAAACATGTTCTCCAAACCCTTATGTGATATTTTTCCTCTCCATTTTGTGATCACATAATCACTCTCTCTAGAATGCACTTCACTAATATGATGCAAATGTTCATTTCTGAATCAGAGAGATTGCATTCAGTCTTGCAATAAAACTTAATGAATTCATACATTTTGTTTTAACAAGTCTGTCAGATCAGCAAACTGAGGTCGTCATCCCTGTTTTGTAGGAATGGGTTTTGAATTCCCTTCAAGTATTACTGGATATTATTCTAGGGCATGTATAAGGTCTTATTCTGTCTGTGCGGAAGCTTGTTCATTTTGGGCAACATGGCTAAAATCCTGTTAAGAAATAATACATACTGTATAGAAGGAATTTGGGATACTCCTGATAACTTCCTAAAAACAAGGTGCAGTCCAGACTTAATATCACAAACGGCTCAAAACTGACTGAAGGACTAAGCGAATGAATTATGGCTAGATGGTTGTATTCTTCATCATTTAAATTGCAAAAGGAGGAGAACTCCTTTTCTCACTGGACCACAGAAATGTGACATTTTATCTTTAAATATTTCTCTACAAAGTCTGGTATGAATTTTTCTTCATCTCTCCGTCTATGCCTGTCTATAAGCATGAACAATTGATGCTTTATTTTAGCTGCGATGTTGCTTTTCTCCCTGGTGACCATGGTTGAGCGTCTGAGCAGCACCATAAGATATAAAAATAGCTCTATTCCGTGTTGCTTAAGACAATACTAGCGCAATTGTAAAGGCCATGAATGTCCTCAGGTATGATATTAACTTGAAAGTCTTTTCTTGCTAAGATTCCATACACAATGTAAGGCTATTGTGTATATTTCATGCTCAAAGTTACATGTTACACTTTTATTAACCAGGTGTTCAACTCCGGACACTGGTATACGGTCCATTCTGATGCAGTGCCTCATTTTTAATATCTCATTCTTTTTGCTTTTTTGACATAGAGACGTGACATACACATGTCATAGACACGGCTTTGGCTTTGGTCTGGTCCATCTTCCACTAAACAAAAGTGATCTTATCAAGCACATATTTACGGTTACAGCGTAGGTGTGTTCAGCAGTTGTGTCTCAAGTCAAGTCAGGAAGCTTTTATTGTCATTTCAACCATATATAGTACACAGGACTGTACTATGTAAAGTGCATGTGTGGAAACAGTGAAAAACAGTACACTACAAAAATCCATAAGGTCCGAGAAGTGCACAGTTTTGTAATGAATTAAATGTCTTAAACATCAGACAGTATATCAGACTAAATAGCACATCAGACTACTACAGAACCAATAAAGCTGTTATTATTTTAAATATAGTAAGTAAGCAGCCTTTATTTGTCATATATACTTTACTGCACAGTGGAATTCTTTCTTCACATATCCCATCCTTGTAGGGTTGGGATAAGAGCACAGGGTCAGCCATGATGCAGCACCCCTGGAGCAGGGGGGGTTGCTCAAAGACCCAACAGGGGCAGCTTGGCAGTGCTGGGGCTTGAACCCTGATCAACAACCCAGAGCCTTAACCACTTGAGCTACCAGTATCTAGTAATGTGTAATACAGGCAGAGTTATGGAAGGGTTTGAAATCAAAATATGAATGAATTATAGCTACTTTCAAAATGCACGTAATCATGCATTGTTCTCAGTTTCATCAATTGCTCAGCCTACAGAATACACAGAGAATGTACTATACAATAGGTTGTTTTCTCATGGTTTTATTTGTGTTGCACCATGTCAGAGTAAATAGCCAGCTTGAAGATTTATTTGTACAGCATTTATAGTGTTTAACCTCATAGACAATGATCAAACCTCATGCCACAAAAGACAGAATGGGGCTGGGTACTTATATGTTGAAAAAGGATTAAACTCAATACAGTATATACAGCTACTTACCAGTAATTGGTGGCATACACCGCATTGCATAAGTATTCACTGTCAGGAATTGTATTAGTATTCTTGTCCGTCCAATTTTACAGAGCTTGTGCACATTTGGCAAGAAAAAATGAGCAGAAGCATTCAGGACCTATATGTGAGAATTAGATAAAGCAATGTTCCAGAAGACTTGCAGCTGTAATTGCAGCCAGAGTTGGTTCTAGACATCTTGAGACCCAGGGGAACCGAGAGGGTTATGCTTTTTTTTTGTTTAATTAACCTTCATGTGACAATAAAACGTATGGTAGATGTTAAACGTATTATGTAGATCTCAAAGAGGTGATTATTTATGTAAGGCACTGTTTCGGTGACATATTGAATGCTTCCAGAACAAACCATCACCTTTTTCACTTATGCCTGTCTGGTTTTCCCATGGCTGAAGTCTGGCAACTCTATCCTCTGTCCAAATAATTCCCGTATATAAAGTAAACATACAGTATATTCTTTTTTTTTTTATCATAATAAAACAAATAAATTTACTATTATTATTTAACTATGTGGTAGCTCAAGTGGTTAAGGCTCTGGATCGTTGACCAGGGTTCAGGCACCAGCACCAGCACTGCCAAGCTGCCACTGTTGGGCCCTTGAGAAACCCATCCTGTTCCAGGGGCAGTGCATCATAGCTGACCCTGTGCTCTGACCCCAAGTCTCAAGGATAAGATATGCGAAGAAAGAATTTCACTGTGCAGTAATGTATATGTGACAAATAAAGACAACTTAAATAAATATATTGTTTGTCTTTGGTCGTGCCTTTTCACAGTCCAGACACAAAATAGACAAACAAAAACACTGATCTTAATGATAATGATGCATCAATAGAGAGATTATTTTTTATTTGTTTTATTTATTTATTTATTTATTTATTTATTTTAAAGAATAGCATGTGCCTTGGTATGTATACAAACATTTCATTTTTTTCCCCATTCAATTATTTTTCATTTTTTTAAGAAGAAAAGGGAAGGAGAACCTCAGTGTATGTGCAACTCCATTGGATTACAGATTATAGAATAAAGATTGATCGCCAACCACAAATCAATCACAAACCAGCACTATATGTACCTGCATTTTCTGATGGATATCAAAACTTCCTTTTGAACATAGCCATCTATAGCAAGTGTGTGTGTAGTTGTGTGTGTGTGTGTGTGTGTGTGTTAAAACTATATAAAACCCTTGTCTGTTTCTTTCCCATGCAGAGTAATGATATAGTCTATTATAATGCCAAGGACAATGTAAGTAAAAACTTTGTATTTCAAATTTGTATTCTCATTTCTGTTCATATTATGATCCTATTTTTTTTCCACTAATCATTAGTGCATGCTGCTTATTACTTTAGCTTGAAGCTTTTGCTTACCAGCTTGAAGATGTATGGATGTACAAGCAAACTGAAAACTAAAAATACATAAAGCATATGTTCCACTCTGTCTAGACTATACATTTTCTCAATATGTCTTATATCACACCTGCCAATTAGCATAATGACAGAGAAACTACATGGGGAGAACTGATGCAGAATTAGTCGTACTACGAGGAGCTAGGGCGATGCACAGCTGGAGTGCCTAGTTAGAAGGTGTGAGTGCTATTCTGAGTAGTTAATGAGTGTCCAGTGGATTCTCTGGCACGGATCGGCTCGTTAGTGTCATATAAGGAGTGTTTTCTTTTTTTTTCTTCACCATTATGCCATGTGTAAACTGTATGGTGTGTTGGTGCTGATGTCATTTTGTGAAATTAAACACAATTCTGATAATACTTCTCTGAATTTATTCACCTTCCAGCTTGATGCCAATGAAACCACAGGAAGGAAAAACCAGATCCGACCGGAATTTAAAGAAGATCTGTTTTTCAAAAACCGCCTCATCTCCTACAACCACACAGCTGTGCACATCCCTACAGACATATACGATGGCTGTGAGTACTAGCATGTCTAAATCATCTGGAAATGCTTTGCTTTTATAAACACTGACATCGGTGTGTTACACAGATGAACGGTTTAGAGAAGAAAAATGACGCTGGCTCCATTTTAACAGCTGTCAGTCTGTACGACACACATGAACTGATTCTGCATAGACTATGTAGGGTGCTGCAGCTCTGGAAAAAAAAATAAGAGACCACTGCAAAATAATCAGTTTCTTAGGTTTTTTTCCTCCAGGTTCATGTATTGGTGAGATGAACAGTTTTGTTTCATTTTTTTTTTTTGTGAACTGCTGACAATATTTCTGCTAAATTCTAAATATAAGTATTGTTATTTAGAGTGTATATTTAAAGGAAATGACAACACATCAAAATAACCCCAGATCATGCAGTATTTGCAGAGATATAACTCAAATAAAACAAAATGCAGGTAATTTGTAAACAAATTGTGTTAATGCTTTGGCTAAATAACATTAAGAAATCAGTATTTGGTGGAATAACCCCGATTTGCGTGCGTTTTGGCTCCATGCTCCCACCAGTTTTTCACATTGCTGTTGGGGAACTTTATACCACTCTTTTTGCAAAAGAGCAAACAGCTCAGATTTGCTTGATGGTTTGTGACCATCCATCCTCCTCTTGATGACATTCCAGAGGTTTTCAGTAGGGTTCAAATCTGGAGATTGGGCAGTGGTGTCTTATTTTTTTCCAGAGCTGTATATATACGGATGAGCCATCATTTTTTGGGGGTCCTGACCCGCACAGTGGACCTAGGAGACCCAATCTGGGCCTGCCAAAAGTCTACAGTCTCACACTTTGTTTGAGAAAAGAAATACCAATTTTGGTGGTATTTTTATTATTTAGATTATAAATTATATTTATTATTTTGATTATAAGTGAATCAAGAATTACAAGCAGATTGTAAGTTGTATGTAAATTCTCTTCTTGTCTGTTACTGACTGATAAAAAGAGTATGAGAAACTACAAGAAAATGCCCTTAAACATGTCATTGGTTCTTATCCAAACTAATTTTCACTTCTTCTTGTGGAATGAATCTTTTCATATTCTACTTATTATACTGAGATACTCAGATTTGTGGACCACTGGCCTGTTAAAAGTTTAGCACATTTAGTGACATGTGAAAGATGTTTTCAAATCTGGCAACAGGTCAGGAAATCGATCTCTGGACTTCCTGAAAAGAATAGTCTGAAGCTTGCCTGCGCTGGTCTGCATCAGGTGTGAAAGCTGTACAAACTGCATGCTGAGTAATGTGATTGTTCGAATGATCACATTACATCCTGTTTAAGTGATGGTCAGCATCGGACATATAATGCCTTATTGGTTTATAAAACCTGCTGTTTATAGGATTGGAGCTGTAATTTAGCTCAGCTTTGTTATTTATTTTACAAGTGCACATGAAAACGTACATCTTCAGCCAGCCGTTTTCGGTATATTACTAGAGGTTGAAATTTATATTCCTACCATTTGACGAGGAAAAAAAACCCCTTAACATAGAATTCCTACAAAGCTCCTCTGTGGCTTCTACGGCTTATCACAGCATCTGCAGTAAACAAAGTAGCACTTATTACCTTTAAATGTGTTATGCTGTAATTATATATATAAGTATTTGCTTTAGATAAATCATCTTAAGGACATATTAGCTTCTACCATCTATAACACTGTCTGTACAGATCGTGTTTGAGGAGCACTGACTATCTACTTCTGTGGTCATTTCGAATGCAGTATTACACAAGAATCACTCCTAAACTGAGAACATCTGTGGTGATCTATGAATAGTTATAAAGCTATAAAAGTTATGAGTATATAATGAGGGTATGTAGTAACTTAGAGGTGTTGGGCTACAGATTGGAAGGTTGTGAGTTCAACTTCCAGGTCCACCAAGCTGCCACTGCTGGGCCCCTTAACAAAGCCTTTAAGTCTCAGTTGCTCATCTGTATAAAATGAGATAAAAATGTAAGTCACTCTGGATAGGGATGTCTGCCAATGCTGTAAATGCAATCAAACCAAATATATTGGGAAGCATTTCAACAATTCTGCTCTAGGAAATAGTTTCAGGTATTGTGTTGGTGTGTTACTGGTTTCATGTTTCATGGGGTGTGTGATTAGGTAGAGGCAAAGCTATTAGGTTGGCCAGACTAGGGAGGCACTATTTCAGCTCGATTTGCCTGCTGGGGTAGCGTCTGGCCCTGCAGCGTAAGGCATCTCTTCCATGCTGACCTTGCCCTGCACCTGCAAATGCACTCACAACCTCTCTCTCTCTCTCTCTCTCTCTCTCTCTCTCTCTGTCTCTCCTCTCTTTCACACACACACACACATACACACACACACAAACTTATGGGAGACATGAACTTAGATAATTACTACACGTTACTTGACATTAACTAATCATTAGTGCTTCATTATAAAGCAGCGCTATAAATGTGTTCATCTATAAATCATTTTATTTTTGTAGAGTTTAGACTTAATTTTCATTATCATTTCTATCGAAACAGTTAATTCATCTGGACTTATATGCTGGATGCTTACATAATTTAAGATTAATAATAAACTGATTAAAAATGTTGAAAGAAAAAGTCTATTTGTTGATACGGTTTCTTTTTCTGTAATGATATGTTTATTTAATATTTACAGAATTAAATATATCTCTGTTGTCACTGCTTTGTAAAAGGTAATATGTTTTTTCTAGCATGGGGGTGTTCAGGACAGAGGAGTTTTCACTTTATTCTTCTGTAATAACACTAACATGTTTTATGGATGTTTCACAATATTAAATAATATAACTATAAATGGGGAAAACATCACACACACACACACACACACAGGGTGGTATGATGCAACTTCACCCATCATGTTTTATTCCTTATTTGGTCTGCGTTGTTCATGTGAGTCCTGTGCTCTTGTTTATTACTCATTACTCATAACTTATCTTCTTCTTTGTCCTTGTTCATCTGCTCATTTTATACTAACTTTAAGTTTGCAAATGGTTCCAGTGTCTGCTAGATTTATTAACCTGTTCACTTGAGTTATCAGTGACTAATGGAAAAGTCCAGATAGAGTGTACACACACTCATGACCTGCTGCCTCTGGCTCCACTGTGAGACCAGAAGAGAGCAATTGCAGACATCACAGCAGGCAGCAGTAGCAGTGCAATGATGATCCTAAGTACTGGTGAACATTATTAACACTTCAGAAATTAGCAAACGCCAGAAGGCATGCTTTGGCCTTCTTGTTTTTAGGTTATTTCTTATTTTCACAGGCATGTGGTGATATAAACTACTCACTGACTTATCATTTTACTGGCCTAAACCAATGCTCAGTAATACAGGAGTATATATCAAACAGTATATACTAATGTATCTGCATCCCAATGCCTTATTTTTGCATTTACTGTTATGATTATTGAATCTTTTATTTAGGGGTTGTGGTAGCTTAGTGTTTAAGGTGTTGGAGTACTGATTAGAAGGGTGTGGCTTTGAATCCCAGGTCCACCAAGGTGCCACTGCTGGGCCCCTGAGTAGGGCCCTTAACCCTCAGTTGCATAAAAGTGGCTCTGGATAAGGGTGTCTGCAAAATGTAAATAAATCGTTAAACAAAAGCTTTCAATTTTTAACAATTATCTTAATCACTTACTAGTTTTTACCTCTTACTATAAGTAAATGGTTTATTACTGCTTTTCGGTCAGACGCTCTATCAGACATGCTACATTTTGATATTTAGCAGGTTATCACTTTGCAAAAAGAAAGGAGGTTGTTATCTTATCTTAGAAACCTCACTCATCTACATCATTGTGATATACACCTGATCATATAACACTGCAGAGGTTATCCACTTTCAATATAACACTTTGTACATGATATAGCATTCTATATAAACCATTAAAACAATCGAAATCTAATCTAATGGTTCAAAAATAAATGGATTATAGACCAATTTATCTAAGAGACATTTTAATGCATAAATTTACACTTGCAAATGATGACTCCAGGCCTCATTCTCTGGATATGAATAAGCAAAAATATAATAATAATAATTTACCTTCACATATGGAAGCTATTGAGTTACGCTAGAAGATGTGCCTCTCAGGTTAAGTGGCTAATGCAAAATGTAATAATTAGCGGACTAAATACATCCTATAAAGTTGCTCTTACAGGATGAATCCACTCACTAATCATCAAATTATACTTTTATGTGTAATGTAATGATATATGGCTTGGCTTAAAGCAATTTAATTCTTATGAAATAATGAATTTAAAGAAATAGCATTCTAGAGCTATCTTCCATCTTGCATTTCTAATGGAAGAACGGATAGAGCAAAAGGACGGTACAGTGATGCCTCTGTTACACCTGTTGAATATTGTATTACTTTAGTATCAGCACATATGTAATGCTCAGAAATACTGCATGAACTATTGTGCAATGTTGATTTGCCAAGTCTAATTATTTCCTGTCGTGGTTCTCTGCTGCATCATTTGTCCCTGAGCATATGCGATTCCGCCTCTCCAGCTTGTACAACATAGCTGCATGCACAAGTACTAACACTGCCAGGACTGCAAATAAAATAAACTCAACAAGTTATATAAGGAATGCAGAGTGTGACAAAGCAATAGCGTAGGAGTGCGAGGTGCAATTGTGCCAGTGTTGGCAACAGTCTGACCTTGGGTCAGGAAGAGGCGTGTGTGGAATGAGTCTGAGGCACGCATGGAGCTTTTTCAGAAGGGAAATGGGAAAAGGTGGCGAACATTCAAGTACAAGGGTAAAGTTAATTGTCTTTAAGAGTGTGTGTGTGTGAGAGAGAGAGAGAGAGAGAGAGAGAGAGAGAGAGAGAAAGAAAAGGATGCTGCTTGCAAATGCATAAAAGAGAAGAAGGAGAATTGTACTCTGTAGACTCGTGTATGTGTGTGAGGGAGAAAGAAAGAAAGAAAGAAAGAAAGAAAGAAAGAAAGAAAGAAAGAAAGAAAGAAAGAAAGAAAGAACGCGAGGCATCCTGTTTAAAAGTAAGGAAGGAGTATTGTATTCTGTGTGTGTGTGTGAGTGTGAGAGAGAGAGAGAAAGAAAGAAAAGGATGCTGCTTGCAAATGCATAAAAGAAAAGAAGGAGAATTGTACTCTGTACACTCGTGTATGTGTGTGAGGGAGAAAGAAAGAAAGAAAGAAAGAAAGAAAGAAAGAAAGAACGCGAGGCATCCTGTTTAAAAGTAAGGAAGGAGTATTGTATTCTGTGTGTGTGTGTGTGTGTGTGAGTGTGAGAGAGAGAGAGAGAGAGAGAGAGACAGAGAGAGAGAGAAAGAAAGAAAGAAAGAAAGAAAGAAAGAAAGAATGTGATGCATACTGCTTGCAAATGCATAAAAGAGAAGAATGAGAATTGTACTGTGTGTGTGTGTGTGTGTGTACATGGGCTTTAAAGGATGTTGCCAGATGTCAATCAGAGCCTGAGCGGATAGTGATTCTAATCCATAAACATTCAAAGCCAAGTACATACATCAACCCCTGTTACACACACACACACACACACACATATATATATATATATATATATATATACAGAGTGAAATAGCTCAGACCCATGCCTCCCGCAGGGGAGAAAATTGGATTTTCTAGGATAAAGTGGCACGTCGTTTAGGGGAGAGAAGGAGTGTGTGTGCTTGCACTGCCACGCTCTAAAGAAGCAACAAAATCTCCCTGTCATTAAGAGAGACAACACTGAATGAAACAGCCACAGGAAATGGTTTTCTCCGGGAGGGCAAGAGAGCAAAAAAGGGAAATGGGATTTAATGGGTATAAAGTGAGTTTGGAGTGGCAACAATACAGAATAAAAATCTTCCTTTTGCATCATACTGCAAGTGAACTCCTGTAATTTCACTGGAACCTCTTTGAGATTCCTCGTGTGTTGCCATGTTGATGATTGTTGCGTTTGTGCTGATGAAACTTAAACACACTTATCATTTCAACTACACCCCTACATGCCATGCAACCTCATTTCTGTGCTGATTTATCCAACATATTTGCTCCATGATCAAGCTTTCCTGGTGTTTAAAAGCCAGAAAGATGCATAGATCATAGCAAACCCCCCTTCATATCTTTCACATCCTCGGCCAGTCTATGAAAATAAATTGTTACTGCGGCGGCAACACTGAATTTTGTATGGTTCATTAGCTTTAATGTTGACACATAGACCGTTTTCCCTCTCCGATGAGCATATTCTTTAGCAGCACTTCCAGCAGGCTTGCCAGCGCATGGCCTTTTCAGAGAGATGAGAGATTTGATAAGATGATTATAGGTTTCCATGGTTCCCGCGCTAGTGATTCAATAAAGTCGATCAGCGAGTTTGTACCGCTGGAGCTGTAGAGCCCTGTGCGGATAATGTAGAATTATCCTGTTCACACACACACACACACACACACACACATACTCAGGTGTAACTTACATCTCTATGTCTTCTTTCACTCATTCACTGGATAACTGCCCTTGTGAGTATGGAGACAACTGCACCTTCAAGAACATATTTTTCTTCCCCGCTGTCTTCAGGAAAGTGTTTGTGAAACTCAGGATGGTCAGAATAAATTTCACTGAATACACTGTAAAATATGATGACCCAATTACTTTTCTTTAGCTGTTAAGTTAAAAAAAGTTTTAAGTTAAAAAAAAAATAAAACATAAAGTAATGAATTTTTATGACTATTTAAGAGAACAAAGGTAATCTTTAAATTTACTCACATTTTAAGGCAGTAGGTGAACTTTTGTTTCTAAGTTTAACCATCCTGAAATGTCTAACAGTCTATATTTACATGAAGTGAGAAAGGACGGAAGGAAGGAAGAAATGGATGGGAAGGAAGGAAGGAAGAAATGGATGGGAAGGAAGGAAGAAAAGAACAAATGGATGGGAAGGAAGGAAGGAAGGAAGAACGGAAGAACGGAAGAAAGGAAGGAAGGAAGGAAGGAAGGAAGGAAGGAAGGAAGGAAGAAATGGATGGGAAGGAAGGAAGGAAGAAATGGATGGGAAGGAAGGAAGAAAAGAAGAAATGGATGGGAAGGAAGGAAGGAAGAACGGAAGAAAGGAAGGAAGGAAGGAAGGAAGGAAGGAAGGAAGGAAGAAATGGATGGGAAGGAAGGAAGGAAGGAATGAAGGAAGGAGGGAAGGAAGAAATGGATGGGAAGGAAGGAAGGAAGGAAGAAATGGATGGGAAGGAAGGAAGGAAGAAATGGATGGGAAGGAAGGAAGGAAGGAAGGAAGGAAGGAAGGAAGAATTGGATGGGAAGGAAGGAAGGAAGAAAGGAAGGAAGGAATGGATGGGAAGGAAGGAAGGAAGGAAGGAAGGAAGGAAGGAAGGAAGAAACAGATGGGAAGGAAGGAAGGAAGGAAGGAAGGAAGGAAGGAAGGAAGGAAGGAAGAAATGGATGGGAAGGAAGGAAGGAAGGAAGGAAGGAAGGAAGGAAGGAAGGAAGGAAGGAAGGAAGGAAGGAAGGAAGGAAGGAAGGAAGGAAGGAAGGAAGAAATGGATGGGAAGGAAGGAAGAAAAGAAGAAATGGATGGGAAGGAAGGAAGGAAGGAAGGAAGGAAGGAAGGAAGGAAGGAAGAACGGAAGAAAGGAAGGAAGGAAGGAAGGAAGGAAGGAAAGAAGGAAGGAAGGAAGGAAGGAAGGAAGAAATGGATGGGAAGGAAGGAAGGAAGAAATGGATGGGAAGGAAGGAAGAAAAGAAGAAATGGATGGGAAGGAAGGAAGAACGGAAGAAAGGAAGGAAGGAAGGAAGGAAGGAAGGAAGGAAGGAAGGAAGAAATGGATGGGAAGGAAGGAAGGAATGAAGGAAGGAGGGAAGGAAGAAATGGATGGGAAGGAAGGAAGGAAGGAAGAAATGGATGGGAAGGAAGGAAGGAGGGAAGGAAGGAAGGAAGAAATGGATGGGAAGGAAGGAAGGAAGGAAGGAAGAATTGGATGGGAAGGAAGGAAGGAAGAAAGGAAGGAAGGAATGGATGGGAAGGAAGGAAGGAAGGACGGAAGGAAGAAACAGATGGGAAGGAAGGAAGGAAGGAAGGAAGGAAGGAAGGAAGAAATGGATGGGAAGGAAGGAAGGAAGGAAGGAAGGAAGGAAGGAAGGAAGGAAGAAATGGATGGGAAGGAAGGAAAGAAGGAAGGAAGGAAGGAAGGAAGGAAGGAAGGAAGGAAGAAATGGATGGGAAGGAGGGAAGGAAGGAAGAAATAGAAGGAAGGAAGGAAGGAAGGAAGGAAGGAAGGAAGGAAGGAAGGAAGGAAGGAAGAAATGGATGGGAAGGAAGGAAGAAAGGAAGGAAAGAATGGATGGGAAGGAAGGAAGGAAGGAATAGATGGGAAGGAAGGAAGGAAGGAAGGAAGGAAGGAAGGAAGGAAGGAAGAAATGGATGGGAAAGAAGGAAGGAAGGAAGGAATGAAGAAAGAATGAAGAAAGAAAGAAAGAAAGAAAGAAAGAAAGAAAGAAAGAAAGAAAATTCATATTTCTAAATTCATAATGCTTTCTGTGTGTGTGTGTGTGTGTGTGTGTGTGTATTTATTGTCTACATGGGCTTTAGAGGATGTTGCCAGATGTTGCTGAGGTAATTTCCTATTTTACAGGTTGCTCCTTAGTGACTTCATTACTGTCCCTATCAGCCATATCAGTGTTTTTTTTTTTATCCTCCTCTAGGAAAATTACAGAACAAATTACCATCTGATTTTCACTAAACTCACCTGTTGTCTGATATCACCATGAAACTATCATAAAAGTATAAAAAAATAAACTATTATTCCCCCCAGACTTTGCTTTTGTGCCTTAGAATGCCTGAAAATATGATGAGTGCAGCTGCGAGGTCATCAGAGACTTCAAATGTGTCTCCGAGGAGGAAACTCCTGCTCCTGTGATCATTTTGTAGCTGTTTGGATGTGAGATTTTTATCACTGACGAGATTTATGACCCACATCCCTCCGATTTCTAAATGATTTTTGCTCAAACACATGTCAGCTATGGAATACTTACGTTCAACCCTAAAACACACTAGCAATACATTCTCGATTCTGATTGGTTAGAAGTTTTCCATAACAGCAGCTTGGTTTACATGAATGTTAAATTATCAGATTTTTATAGTAACAGCTAATTCATAGGGAATGTGTGCAGTGGAGGATATAATAAGGAAATATTAAGCATTATTGGAAGTTTGGCACTCTGTAACTTCCTGTTCCTGAAATACAAGCCCTTACAATCTAACATAAAAAATGTTTGTGTGTTTTTCTTTTTTTTTTATACAGTATATTACTTCCTAACAGAGTTTTTAGACTAATAATATTTTTAGTCCCTGACCTAGTGAACCAGTAATGATCTTTCAACGACTTCTGTGAGTTTCTTATGCCACATGTAATGTAAATGTAAATGAAAGGTACATCTATATGCTTAGCGTTTCTGATACAAGAAAACAGAAATATTTACTTCTGTCCTTTTTGTTTGTGTCTAGCCACCATTGTGTTAAATGAACTGAACTGGACTGAAGCACTGGAGGATATCTTTAAGAAGAACAAGGAAGAAGACCCAACTTTACTCTGGCAAGTGTTTGGCAGCGCTACAGGGCTGGCTCGCTACTACCCTGGTATGCTTTTCCTTCTCTGTGTGTGTGTGTGTGTGTGTGTGTGTAACAGGGGTTGATGGTGTATGTGTGTGGCATGTTTGTATTTATCTATTTACATACCAGGTATTATGAAGAACTTATGGAAACCATTTAGGAAAATGTCTTAAGAAACATTTACTAAAGACTCTATCGCAAATCTGGTTTAGTCTGCATTGCCAAGTACAGGAGTACAGATGTGTGAATGTGTGAGGCCCTTTACAGCACATGTGGGTGGGGTTGGTTGGGTGGTATGATTGTGACAGCAAGGCTAAACTTCCATGTCTTTCAAAGAAGTTATTCTTTTTGGCATCCACATCAGATTCTCTGATATTTGTTATTTGTGCAAATCTTGTACGGAGTACTTACCAAGTGGTTTAAGGGGGAAAGTCTTAAATTCTTTAAAAAATAAAATAAAATAAAATAAAATAAAATAAAATAAAATAAAATAAAATAAAATAAATACACAAAATGGCCTGAAGAAAGGAGACTTGAGCTGATTTTTTTTCTAGCTCAGACCATATATTTTTGCAGCTTATGTCAGGAGATTACAATATGGCGTTTATATTTATAGACATATAATATCAACATTTGAGCTGATGCTTTTCTACCCACTTTGGTAGGATGCTTTGAACATCTGTGCACATCTGTAAAACATAGTCAGTGCATGTCAAATTTAATGTATCAAAAATGTAGCAAAAAATACCATTGGAGGACAAGCTAAAAGTTAGACTAAATGCATATTCTCTTGTCAAGTACATTACACAAAAGGACAGGTGACAGACTGTATGATTAGTGTGTGTTTATTTGCTTTTAAGCATTTCTGTTACCATATTTGGTAATTGATTAGAAGTCATGTAGAGAATTATGGATTTGAAACACTTAAGCAAATTAACAATTACAAATGCAGTTGCATATCTGTTGTGTATCTGCTATGGCATCCATGAATCCTTCTGCTACAATGCACTGCTCAAGACTAATATTTTCTCTGTCACGTTATTGATAGATATTACTTTTTACCCTCCCTTGCAGTATCCTCACCTGCCATCACGAGGGCCAGTCTTATCAATAACCCAGTCTCGCTGTGTCTTACTTGTAAATACGATGTGATGTAATGCTCTGGCTTAAATGACACTGACATTTTACTATTAAATTATATGCTATCAGCTCAGCAGAGTGCTCACTAAAGACCCCTGCGCTCTAATGATGATGGAGTAGAGAAGCGATGAAGCACTCAGCTTATTTCAATTACTTTCAGGTTCCTCATTAGTGGCTCTTTAGTTTAAAGTCTGCATATAAATTGTGCATACCTATTTTAAACCTTTGTCTAAATTATTAAGAATGTAAATGTTATTTTAGAAGGATGGAGAAATTGTGTGCCTGCTATGCTAATTTTGGTGTGTGTGTGTGTGAGTGAGTGTTCAACTCATTAATCACAGCCTCATTAAATTTGACAGGGCATTACTATGGCGCACACTTACACACACACATACACATACACACACACACACACACACATCTAATATAAACTACTGTATTTTTTAAATAAAAGTTGCAAGTATTCACAAGCAATAAAAAGGTCAGATCTACTCACACCTCACACATGAACACATTCAGTGACAGCAATTCTTTTGAGGTTAATACATGTCTTATAACACACACACACATACACATGCACACACATAGGCAGAGACATAGGCACAGAACCACAACACACACACACACACACGAACACAGCTAGCTCTTTATTATTTAGAGCAGTGTGTTGGATTGTACACTCACTAGCCTGGCAGTAATTGCTCAGCTCCATCTGCTTACTTTTATTCCATCATGGGAAAAAATAATTAACCAAATTTTTAGTAATAATTTCTGATGTAAATGCAGGAAATATCTTCTGGATCTTTGTAGCAACTATGCATTTTGCATTTTAATGCATGCTGGTTTGAAGAGAAATTAATCTCCATGTCTAAATGCTACTATTAGTCGTTGGTATGTAATTATTCTCAGCTTCATTTTCACATCTCATGCATATTAATGTGCAGCATTATGCAGGAAATATGTTAACATGTTCAATCCTGCAGCTCTGCTCATTAATTATTATATGCTACACAATACAGCATCCCTATTAAGCAACGAAAATCTTCTAGGGTCTTGTAGATGACATTACATGTATTATTTCTTAATATATGATCTTATTTGTTATAAGGTTTATTTTGACAAATTGCCATTTAAAAATCTCCTTTTGCTTTTAGCCTCACCGTGGAAGGATGCCAGGAAAACGCCAAGTAAAGTTGACCTATACGATGTCCGCCGCAGACCCTGGTACCTACTTCAACATTTGCAGTTGTTTTTGAGTGCTAGGACTGCACAACAAACTTCATTGTACATTGTAAAGCCTCAGATTACTTTTATTTTAATAAATGGTGAACCTGTGATGAGTAATGCCTGAATAGATTAAGTCTGATTTACTAAAATCAATAATGCATAAGCCACAGAAAACCTGTAATGATTAAAATGCTCAGAAAAACACAACAAAAACTTGCTAAAGCCAGTATTGAAAAGCCATTTGTGATAAAAAAAAAACAAAACAAAAAATAAAACAGCCATATTATGCAGTCCTGAGCCATGTGTTTGATAGTTTTGTAACATTCACATGAATTATTTGTTGAAAACCAAATGCACCTTGCTCTGGTGTCAGTACTGAAGTATTCTTCCTGTTGTTTTATTCAGGTATGTTCAGGGCGCCGCCTCGCCTAAGGACATGCTCATTCTGGTGGACGCGTGAGTGGGTTTCATATTAGTACATTATTCTGTTTCAGACCATGACTGCTCTTTTTTTCTCCTGTTTGTCTGTCTCTAAAGAGGCTGTATGAGGCTGAACAGGGCTCAGCTGCTGAAGTGTGTGTACAGGCGCTTGTTCAGGTGTCATGTCTATCGATGTGTTTCAGGAGCGGGAGCGTGTCTGGATTAACTCTGAAACTCATCCGAACGTCGGTCAGTGAGATGCTGGAGACTCTCTCAGACGATGACTATGTCAACGTAGTGTTTGTAAGTGGGCGTTCGAGTCTGTGTGTACGGTTAAATCTGCCATTTCCATCACAAAGGCAGAATAGTATGATGGAAATTTTTTTTATCATACGATTAATTCAAGTCACGGTATGCTAGAGCATAGTAGAGTATGTTACACACTATCGTTCTATTGCTGTGCAATGTATCAGAAAAAAAATAGTTACGCTTTCATAGGTATGTGTGTGGTGTGTCTGAATCTGTGAGAAGGACAAGGTGAAGGATGGAGGTGAAATAATGAAATATGGATCTGGCTTCAGTGTGCCACTTGAAAACAAGCCCTTAATGAAAAGGCTGCTTCAGCGGGTGGATGTGCTGAATTGGAGGTGGGCGGCTCAAGCGAATGCTGAGAGATCAGGCACAGAGTGAGCTGAGGAAATGCCCATCTATCATTTCACTGAAAGAAAGCCTACAAAACTTGGCAGCCTGTGGCAGCGGAAAGTTCTGCAGGATTAATCAGAGCTCCACTTCCTTCTCTTTTGACTTGCGCTGAAGCCGAGCCACTGTCGGACACATTCTCCCAGAATTTGACAGATCTGACATGCTTATTGGGAATTTGACACCCTTAGTAGACAAGCTGATGTTATGACATTTGTAGTTTCAAATGTCATGTTCAATTCATATACTTTACAACAAGAATAAGAATTTTTTTCATCTTCTTTTTCCTTGGGATTTTCAGAAAGATTGCTTTGCACTACTGCTTCAGTGCATTGACAGAGTGTATGCTGTTTGAGATTTGTCAGCTGACTTCAGGAAGTGTGTGTGTTTGTGTGTGTGTCTAAGCTCAGACAAGTTGTGTTGATCATGCTTATTTAGTATAGATGAGGAAAAATCTAGAGGAACAGGTGCTGTATGTGTGTGTGTGTGTGTGTGTAGGTGAAGGTAAACAGACAGCTAAGTGGATGCTTGATTTTTTCCTTTAGTGAAGGATAATTAATAAACGTCTATAGCAGCCTTGGTTTGTTGTAGCTATAGTGAAGATTGTAGATCTCTGGTGCAGGCTGCAGGGCTAAAGTGACGGATATAAGACTCTGGTGTAGGGTGTTGGGTTCAGATGTTATGTTTGGGGCTCAAACCGTGATGTATGGCGATGGATTTAGGTGCTGTTGCAGAAGATTTCATCACTCACGGCATTAGCACTCGTTGAAAGAGCAGCCTGATGACACTGTGTCAGTCTGGAAGCCTCGGTGGCCTTAAGGCCCCCCTCCATTATCCATCCATCACACGCGACCACAATTGATCAGGAGGCACACATAATGGATTATCTATACAAGAGAACACACATCCTCAGTAAACTCCATACATATTCAGGATACATAGATAACAGGTCTCATGTGCAAATTACGCGCTGAATCTAAAACGACTATAGTACTGATCGTGTCAACTTACCGAGTTTTAAAATTTACCCAAATAACAACAAGGATGTGAAATGTCTTTTGAGTAATTTGACCAATCAGAAGCACAGCTGTTATCTAGTTAGAACAGGAATCTTGGATGTCAGTGTCTGTTGCATTATAGCTTGGCATGGACACAGAAACACACATCTGTCCTGAATTTGGCTGACTGTCAGTGTTGTCAAGCGTGTGTCTGAGCACAAATGCAGCACCTAGTCAACTATTTTGGCAGGGAATATTTTATTTGCTTGCTATTGTGTAAACAGAATCATGTGAGTTTTTTAAGCATCAGATCTTATATAAACACTATCTATCTATCTATCTATCTATCTATCTATCTATCTATCTATCTATCTATCTATCTATCTATCTATCTATCTATCTAAATTGTTTGTTTTTAGGGCTGCCTTGAATAATCTATTTCACATAACAGTGTTTACATATAGTCCACAAGACAAAATACTAATTGAATTTACTCAAATTAACCAGTTCAAAAGTTTTCACACACTGATTCTTAATATCTTAATGTGTATTGAAAGATTTTTTTTTATCTTTTAATGTTTTGGGATAGTTTTTCATGAGTCACATTGTTTATCCTGAGCATTAACACTGCCCACAGTTCTTCAGAAAATTCCTTCAGGTCCTGCAAATTTTTTTTCCCCTGCATCTTATGCATATTTGAGCCCTTTCCATATATAGGCTATATGATTTTGAGATCTATGACGGCTATTACAGAAAAGGTGCAAACATTCACTGAAGCTCAAGACGGCAACATGATACATTAGGAGCCAGGGGCGTTTAAGATGATGATCAGTATGATTTGTTATTATTTTGTTTAGAGATCTAAATTTGCTTGATAGATGCTTGATAGTTTGCAGAGAGTCAATAAAGGCATGAATACAAATTTACAGAATATAATTGCAAACTATTTTGCGATCTCAGTAAGGCACCGATTGTCTTCTGATTAAAATCAGTAGCACTTCTCTGGTTTACTTCTAACTTTCCCAAGATACACTTTATCTCCTTAAAAAGTAAACAGTCTAGCCTCCCCTAATTCCCCTTTTCCCTTTTCACATAGTGTTCTTCAGAGATTAGTCCTTTGGTCTTTTCCTGTTTCACATCATTAGACATAACAAAATCTACTTTGCATCTCAACTGAATGTTTACTTCCCGCCAGTGTGGCAATGAGTTCGAAAGCTGAAATGTCCATACACCTTATTATTTTATTATATTAACGTTTTATTTGGGGATATTAATTATTCTGGTTCTTATTAAATTATTAGGGATAGAAGTACTGAATGTACCAAAAAACTTTTAATTCTTAGGATATTTTGTTTTTCTTCTTGTTATTATTTTCCTGCTATAAATGAGTTATCATTTATTTATTTATTTATTTATTTATTTATTTATTTATTTATTTATTTCCATACACGTTATTATTCATTTTATTAGGGGTTTATTATTATTATTATTATTATTATTATTATTATTATTATTATTATTATTACATTTTTAAGGATCAAAATACTGAATGTGCCGAAAAAATTTTTAATTGTTTTTTTCTTCTTGTTATTATGTTTCTGCTTAAAATTATTGATGCAGAGAAACTGTAAGCTATAGAGGCATACATAAAAGTAGGTAGTACTCCTTCCTGCTACTCAGGCAAGCAAAATGGACCTGATTGGCCTAATGGTAGTGGTATAGCGCAAGGTTTTACATTTTGCACAAGATCTCATTAACAGTAAGTCCAACA